>NW_026288954.1:17500-36865 GCF_023373465.1 Oncorhynchus keta | reverse complement strand
GCACCAGGCAGAGAGACAGGGAGGAGAGACAGACAGGAGTATGGCACCAGGCAGAGAGACAGGGAGGAGAGACAGACAGGAGTATGGCAGCAGGCAGAGAGACGGGGAGGAGAGACGGACAGGAGTATGGCACCAGGCAGAGAGACAGGGAGGAGAGACAGACAGGAGTATGGCACCAGGCAGAGAGACAGGGAGGAGAGACAGACAGGAGTATGGCACCAGGCAGAGAGATAGGGAGGAGAGACGGACAGGAGTATGGCACCAGGCAGAGAGACAGGGAGGAGAGACAGACAGGAGTATGGCACCAGGCAGAGAGACAGGGAGGAGAGACAGACAGGAGTATGGCAGCAGGCAGAGAGACAGGGAGGGAGAGACAGACAGGAGCATGGCAGGAGGCAGAGAGACAGGGAGGAGAGACAGACAGGAGTATGGCACCAGGCAGAGAGACAGGGAGGAGAGACAGACAGGAGTATTACACCAGGCAGAGAGACAGGGAGGAGAGACAGACAGGAGCATGGCACCAGGCAGAGAGACAGGGAGGAGAGACAGACAGGAGTATGGCACCAGGCAGAGAGACAGGGAGGAGAGACAGACAGGAGCATGGCACCAGGCAGAGAGATATGGAGGAGAGACAGACAGGAGTATGGCACCAGGCAGAGAGACAGGGAGGAGAGACAGACAGGAGCATGGCACCAGGCAGAGAGACAAGAAGGAGAGAGAGGAGCATGGCAATGAGTAGAGAGACAGACAGGAGCATGACAACATGCAGAGAGACATGGAGGAGAGACAGACAGGAGTATGGCACCAGGCAGAGAGACAGGGAGGAGAGACAGACAGGAGCATGGCACCAGGCAGAGAGACAGGGAGGAGAGACAGACAGGAGTATGGCACCAGGCAGAGAGACAGGGAGGAGAGACAGACAGGAGTATGGCACCAGGCAGAGAGACAGGGAGGAGAGACAGACAGGAGTATGGCACCAGGCAGAGAGACAGGGAGGAGAGACAGACAGGAGCATGGCACCAGGCAGAGAGACAGGGAGGAGAGACAGACAGGAGTATGGCACCAGGCAGAGAGACAGGGAGGAGAGACAGACAGGAGTATGGCACCAGGCAGAGAGACAGGGAGAAGAGACAGACAGGAGTATGGCACCAGGCAGAGAGACAGGGAGAAGAGACAGACAGGAGTATGGCACCAGGCAGAGAGACAGGGAGGAGAGACAGACAGGAGTATGGCACCAGGCAGAGAGACAGGGAGGAGAGACAGACAGGAGTATGGCACCAGGCAGAGAGACAGGGAGAAGAGACAGACAGGAGTATGGCACCAGGCAGAGAGACAGGGAGAAGAGACAGACAGGAGTATGGCACCAGGCAGAGAGACAGGGAGGAGAGACAGATAGGAGTATGGCACCAGGCAGAGAGACAGGGAGAAGAGACAGACAGGAGTATGGCACCAGGCAGAGAGACAGGGAGGAGAGACAGGGAGGAGAGACAGACAGGAGCATGGCACCAGGCAGAGAGACAGGGAGGAGAGACAGACAGGAGTATGGCACCAGGCAGAGAGACAGGGAGGAGAGACAGACAGGAGTATGGCACCAGGCAGAGAGACAGGGAGAAGAGACAGACAGGAGTATGGCACCAGGCAGAGAGACAGGGAGAAGAGACAGACAGGAGTATGGCACCAGGCAGAGAGACAGGGAGGAGAGACAGACAGGAGTATGGCACCAGGCAGAGAGACAGGGAGGAGAGACAGACAGGAGTATGGCACCAGGCAGAGAGACAGGAGAAGAGACAGACAGGAGTATGGCACCAGGCAGAGAGACAGGAGAAGAGACAGACAGGAGTATGGCACCAGGCAGAGAGACAGGGAGGAGAGACAGACAGGAGTATGGCACCAGGCAGAGAGACAGGGAGAAGAGACAGACAGGAGTATGGCACCAGGCAGAGAGACAGGGAGGAGAGACAGGGAGGAGAGACAGACAGGAGCATGGCACCAGGCAGAGAGACAGGGAGGAGAGACAGACAGGAGTATGGCACCAGGCAGAGAGACAGGGAGAAGAGACAGACAGGAGTATGGCACCAGGCAGAGAGACAGGGAGGAGAGACAGACAGGAGTATGGCACCAGGCAGAGAGACAGGGAGAAGAGACAGACAGGAGTATGGCACCAGGCAGAGAGACAGGGAGGAGAGACAGACAGGAGCATGGCACCAGGCAGAGAGACAGGGAGGAGAGAGACAGGAGTATGGCACCAGGCAGAGAGACAGGGAGGAGAGACAGACAGGAGTATGGCACCAGGCAGAGAGACAGGGAGGAGAGACAGACAGGAGTATGGCACCAGGCAGAGAGACAGGGAGGAGAGACAGACAGGAGTATGGCACCAGGCAGAGAGACAGGGAGGAGAGACAGACAGGAGTATGGCACCAGGCAGAGAGACTGATTTTATGAAAGGTCAGTATATTATATCATTGCTCAATTACACATCTTAGACACTCAGAATAAGTGTACAGATTTAGCTGTGGTGTCAACTTTATCCACCAGAGGGCGGTGTTGTACCTGGTTTAACCCAGTCCAGATATTCATCAAACCCAGCATCACACAGTAGAGGGTGATTCTGTCTGTCTTTAGAATTTCATCCCATAGTGAAAACACATGATAATCTTGATATAGACCTTGACCCCCCCCTCCTCCAGCAACATGAAGGGCCTTTTTTGACATCAACTGGTCGGTGAACGAAGCCTGGGCTGACATTTTAAACGATGTGGTGGCTTTTTTAGTCTTTGGTTTCTTGTGGTCATTTTTTGTTGTTTTGTTGTTGCTCTTGGACAATGTTTTTCATCCAGAACGTTAATCAGATGCATTACAACGTACGTTGGGGCGGCAGGTAGCCTAGTGGTTAGAGCATTGGACTAGTAACCTAAAGGTTGTAACCTAAAGAATGTGTTCTTAACTGACTTGCCTAGTTAAATAAAGGTTAAATAAAGGTTAAATAAAAAAAATAAACAAATTAAATAAATGTACGTCTAAGATGAAATTGTAATGTTTTAGAACTGTAGAACTGCTGATAGGTCCACTAAGACAGGTCATAACAGCTGACCCTAAGACAGGTCGTAACAGCTGACCCTACGACAGGTCGTAACAGCTGACCCTAGGACAGGTCGTAATAGCTGACCCTAAGACATGTCATAACAGCTGACCCTCAGAATCACATTTAGTGAAAAAATTACATTCAACCATATTACATTAAACTATATTACATTAAACAATATGACATGAAACTATATTCCATTTAACCATATTACATTCAACTATATTCTTCTTTGGACACTGTGTTAATAACCCTCCAGACGAGCTTCAATGCCATACAACTCTCCTTCTGTGGCCTCCAATTGCTCTTAAATACAAGTATAACTAAATGCATGCTCTTCAACCGATCGCTGCCTGCACCTGCCCGCCTGTCCAACATCACTACTCTGGACGCCTCTGACCTAGAATACGTGGACAACTACAAATACTTAGGTGTCTGGTTAGACTGTAAACTCTCCTTCAAGACCCACATCAAACATCTCCAATCCAAAGTTAAATCTAGAATTGGCTTCCTATTTCGCAACAAAGCATCCTTCACTCATGCTGCCAAAAATACCCTTGTAAAACTGACCATCCTACCAATCCTCGACTTCGGCGATGTCATTTACAAAATAGCCTCCAATACCCTACTCAACAAATTGGATGCAGTCTATCACAGTGCAATCCGTTTTGTCACCAAAGCCCCATATACTACCCACCATTGCGACCTGTATGCTCTCGTTGGCTGGCCCTCGCTTCATACTCGTCGCCAAACCCACTGGCTCCATGTCATCTACAAGACCCTGCTAGGTAAAGTCCCCCCTTATCTCAGCTCGCTGGTCACCATAGCATCTCCCACCTGTAGCACATGCTCCAGCAGGTATATCTCTCTAGTCACCCCCAAAACCAATTCTTTCTTTGGCCGCCTCTCCTTCCAGTTCTCTGCTGCCAATGACTGGAACGAACTACAAAAATCTCTGAAACTGGAAACACTTATCTCCCTCACTAGCTTTAAGCACCAACTGTCAGAGCAGCTCACTGCATCTGTACATAGCCCACCTATAATATAGCCCAAACAACTACCTCTTTCCCTACTGTATTTAATTTATTTATTTATTTTGCTCCTTTGCACCCCATTATTTTTATTTCTACTTTGCAGATTCTTCCATTGCAAAACTACCATTCCAGTGTTTTACTTGCTATATTGTATTTACTTTGCCACCATGGCCTTTTTTTGCCTTTACCTCCCTTATCTCACCTCATTTGCTCACATCGTATATAGACTTGTTTATACTGTATTATTGACTGTATGTTTGTTTTATTCCATGTGTAAGTCTGTGTCGTTGTATGTGTCGAACTGCTTTGCTTTATCTTGGCCAGGTCGCAATTGTAAATGAGAACTTGTTCTCAACTTGTCTACCTGGTTAAATAAAGGTGAAATAAAAAAATAAAAAAATATTACATTAAACTATATTACATTAAACTATATTACATTCAACTATATTACATTCAACTATATTACATTCAACTATATTACATTTCCTCTTTACTAGATCAGGTGGATTTTAGCACTTTTTACGTTTTCCTGTTTTTGTAAAGTACTGCTTTACGTGTGTGTGTGTGTGTGTGTGTGTGTGTGTGTGTGTGTGTGTGTGTGTGTGTGTGTGTGTGTGTGTGTGTGTGTGTGTGTGTGTGTGTGTGTGTGTGTGTGTGTGTATGGGTGTGTGTGTGTATGGGTGTGTGTGTGTATGGGTGCGTGTGCGTGTGTGTATGGGTGCGTGTGCGTGTGTGTATGGGTGCGTGTGAGTGTGCGTGTGTGTGTGCGTGTGTGTATGGGTGCGTGTGCGTGTGTCTGTGAGAGAGAGAGAGACTGAGACTACCCATCTACAGAGAGAAGACCAAGAGAGAGAGAGAGGGGGAAGACCCAGAGAGAAGGCTGGAAGCAATTACCACCAGGAGAGGCCCATAGCCGCCAGCCCACACCTGCACTGACACTGCCCCAAGGGAGAGGAGAGGACAGAAAAAATTAAGGGTCATTAACATTATTTATTTGCTCTTAGCTCAGGCCCACTCCGAAGCGACTCCGGGGCTTCTAACTAATAGGATTCAGGAATTACAGTCAGTGCTGCTTCAGGAAGTTACAACAGGCACAATTGAATAAATACACACTTGGATTTGGAGTTCACTGTATCAGCAAAGAGCTACTACAGTCCAATGTAAATATGCAGACATTGTCTCTGTGGATAGCAAATGTTTCTGTATGCCGGCATGCCAGGGAAAGTGTATGACATGCCCCTTAGAGGTCTTGTGATAACCTGGGGCCATTTTCCCCAATAGGCTTACGAGTGTTTTAATGATGCAGCTTTCCTACAAAGGCTGACGATGTGACAAGTGTTTTCCCGAAACACCACGCAGAGCAACCTGGTCTCAGAGCATTTCGTATTATTCTGTTCTAAATCCCAAATACACCACCCAGAGCAACCTGGTCTCAGAGCATTTCGTATTATTCTGTTCTAAATCCCAAATACACCACCCAGAGCAACCTGGTCTCAGAGCATTTCGTATTATTCTGTTCTAAATCCCAAATACACCACCCAGAGCAACCTGGTCTCAGAGCATTTCGTATTATTCTGTTCTAAATCCCAAATACACCACCCAGAGCAACCCGGTCTCAGAGCATTTCGTATTATTCTGTTCTAAATCCCAGATGTTCCATTTTGTATGATATGTTCCGATTTTACAATTCGTATTATATGTTATGAATCTGCAAAACATACTTTATCTTACAACTTGCAAAACGTGCTATATGTTATGCATTTCCTAAATGTATGATATGTTTAGAATTATAGCTAGATTTTAATGTTAGTGATAAGGTTGGGGTTAGGTTTAGGAGTCAGGGTTAAGATTATAAATTAGATTAAGGGGTTAGATTTAGGTGAAGGGTAAACTATAAGGGTTAAGGTTAGTGTTAGGGGAAGGGTTAGCTAACTTGCTAGTTGCAAAGTACCTTTATACGCACACCCAGACCAACCTGCCTTAAGTGAAGGTGTGTAATGTGACCATACCAAACATAACATATCATACAAATATGAGTGTTCCGAATTAACATGTACTAAATTACGTCTAGTCTATGAGACCAGGCTGCATAGAGAGAACGGTCGCTAAGTCGTTCGTTGGAGCATGTGTCCGTACTGTTAGTATCGAAAGAAAGGGAGTGCTGCTCTCGGATCAGCTTTCCATTCAAATTGTACCTTAACATTATCATTATTTCACAATACTGACGACGGATCAGCTCCTAGAGAGGTATTACCACCTCGACGTCTACAGCTGCAAATATTGAGGCTGCTTATTCTACCGCTTACCCAATAAAAAAATAACTAAATACACAGATTTGGCACAAAATTGCGCACATAATAAATAGTAAGCTACACATCATTAAATATATTGATACAAATTACAGACAGTGTAGCCTACAAGTATGTAAATAGAACTCGAAATTGATCGTTTATATTTTAATGCATTCATCTCAGCCATTTTAATCATGTTTGTTTATGTTGCTTTTTTGAATCAATTGAAGACATTGGACACTTTGTATTTGTCGTCACAGAGACAGATAAACCACGTGATTCTATGTTTAACGGAGATCATCTGTGTACAAAGTGATGCTGGGGGCAAGAAAAACAAACACCTGACGACGCATTCAGCTGTTCTACGAGGCAAGCGTAAGACTATGAGCGTTTTCATGTGCAACGTTAATAACGATGGTTTTGAGAAACAGCTCGGAGATTTAACGATGCTCGTATGTAGGTTCTAATGATGAACGTCGCCTTAATATGCTTTTGGGAAACCGGGCATTTGCCTACTGCTGTTACCGGGCAACGTGCGGAGTTGTAGACAAACTAGGGGTGAAGCAGACTTCGATATAAGACCTTAAAGGTCCAAATACAGTTAAAAAAATATATCAAGTCATTTATGAGTAACAAGGAATTACCATAGGGACAGTTTGAAATGTAAAATGTATTCTAAAATAATGATTACCACCTTAAATAACTGACTGTAGTAACACTGTGTTTTTAAACCTTGATGTTGACCTCGCCTCTTCTGCATGGTTTTATGGCACAGCCGATGCCACGCAGGCCAGAAGGTTGAGGGTTCGCCAACCACCACGGACGAGTGGTGGACTTATATTCGAGTGGATGAATGTGAGAAGGTCATTTACAGGAGATTTTTGAAGTAGCCTAATCAGATTAAACATTATGACTAGTGTTAATGCCACACATTTAAAAAGGTAATACATTTTAAAAGTGAAATGACAAATATTTAGGCTATATTGAAACGCTAGATTCTAGGTTGAGGAATAGCCGCTCGGATCGGAAAAGGAGGCAGAACGTGTGCTAAACTTTCATGAATAACTTGGCCTGCTGGGAGCATAGAACTATGGTCACACTATATAGAACGACTTGGGAGAATGATGATCGGCAGCAGACAGCGCTTCAGTGTCAAAAGTAAAAATACAGCGAGATTGGCCTGCCACCCTACCTTCTAACCCCTTTTTCTCCCCAATTGGTAGTTACAGTCTTGTCCCATCGCTGCAACTCCCATACTTGGGAGAGGCGAACGTCACACGTCCTCCGAAACACGACCCTTTCAAGCCGCACTGCTTTCTTGACACACTGCTCGCTCTAGGGGAGTAGCAGTACTGTTGTTACTGAGTCTATGGTGTCCAGGGAGTAGCAGTACTGTTGTTACTGGCTGTGGTGTCTAGGGAGTAGCAGTACTGTTGTTACTGGCTGTGGTGTCTAGGGGAGTAGCAGTACTGTTGTTACTGGCTGTGGTGTCTAGGGAGTAGCAGTACTGTTGTTACTGGGTGTGTGGTGTCTAGGGGAGTAGAAGTACTGTTGTTACTGGCTGTGGTGTCTAGGGAGTAGCAGTACTATTGTTACTGGCTGTGGTGTCTAGGGGAGTAGCAGTACTGTTGTTACTGGGTGTGTGTGGTGTCTAGGGAGTAGCAGTACTGTTGTTACTGGGGGTGTGGTGTCTAGGGAGTAGCAGTACTGTTGTTACTGGGTGGTGTCTAGGGGAGTAGCAGTACTGTTGTTACTGGGTGTGGTGTCTAGGGGAGTAGCAGTACTGTTGTTACTGGGTGTGTGGTGTCTAGGGGAGTAGCAGTACTGTTGTTACTGGGTGTGGTGTCTAGGGGAGTAGCAGTACTGTTGTTACTGGGTGTGTGGTGTCTAGGGAGTAGAAGTACTGTTGTTACTGGGGGTGTGGTGTCTAGGGGAGTAGAAGTACTGTTGTTACTGGGTGTGTGGTGTCTAGGGAGTAGCAGTACTGTTGTTACTGGGTGTGGTGTCTAGGGAGTAGCAGTACTGTTGTTACTGGGTGTGTGGTGTCTAGGGGAGTAGAAGTACTGTTGTTACTGGGGGTGTGGTGTCTAGGGAGTAGCAGTACTGTTGTTACTGGGTGTGGTGTCTAGGGAGTAGCAGTACTGGTGTTACTGGGTGTGTGTGGTGTCTAGGGGAGTAGCAGTACTGTTGTTACTGGGGGTGTGGTGTCTAGGGGAGTAGCAGTACTGTTGTTACTGGGTGTGGTGTCTAGGGGAGTAGCAGTACTGTTGTTACTGGGTGTGTGGTGTCTAGGGGAGTAGCAGTACTGTTGTTACTGGGTGTGGTGTCTAGGGGAGTAGCAGTACTGTTGTTACTGGGTGTGTGGTGTCTAGGGGAGTAGCAGTACTGTAGTTACTGGGTGTGTGGTGTCTAGGGGAGTAGCAGTACTGTTGTTACTCGGTGTGTGGTGTCTGGGGAGTAGCAGTACTGTTGTTACTGGGTGTGGTGTCTAGGGGAGTAGCAGTACTGTTGTTACTGGGTCTGTGGTGTCTAGGGGAGTAGCAGTACTGTTGTTACTGGGTCTGTGGTGTCTAGGGGAGTAGCAGTACTGTTGTTACTGGGTGTGGTGTCTAGGGGAGTAGCAGTACTGTTGTTACTGGGTGTGGTGTCTAGGGGAGTAGCAGTACTGTTGTTACTGGGTCTGTGGTGTCTAGGGGAGTAGCAGTACTGTTGTTACTGGGTCTGTGGTGTCTGGGGAGTAGCAGTACTGTTGTTACTGGGTGTGGTGTCTAGGGGAGTAGCAGTACTGTTGTTACTGGGTGTGTGGTGTCTAGGGGAGTAGCTGTACTGTTGTTACTGGGTGTGTGGTGTCCCGGGAGTAGCAGTACTGTTGTTACTGGGTGTGTGGTGTCTAGGGGAGTAGCAGTACTGTTGTTACTGGGTGTGGTGTCTGGGGAGTAGCAGTACTGTTGTTACTGGGTGTGTGGTATCTAGGGGAGTAGCAGTACTGTTGTTACTGGGTGTGGTGTCCCGGGGAGTAGCAGTACTGTTGTTACTGGGTGTGTGGTGTCTAGGGGAGTAGCAGTACTGTTGTTACTGGGTGTGTGGTGTCTAGGGGAGTAGCAGTACTGTTTTTACTGGGTGTGGTGTCCAGGGGAGTAGCAGTACTGTTGTTACTGGCTGTGGTGTCTAGGGGAGTAGCAGTACTGTTGTTACTCGGTCTGTGGTGTCTAGGGGAGTAGCAGTACTGTTGTTACTGGGTCTGTGGTGTCTAGGGGAGTAGCAGTACTGTTGTTACTGGGTGTGGTGTCCCGGGGAGTAGCAGTACTGTTGTTACTGGGTCTGTGGTGTCCCGGGGAGTAGCAGTACTGTTGTTACTGGGTGTGTGGTGTCTAGGGGAGTAGCAGTACTGTTGTTACTGGGTGTGTGGTGTCTAGGGGAGTAGCAGTACTGTTGTTACTGGGTGTGTGGTGTCTAGGGGAGTAGCAGTACTGTTGTTACTGGGTGTGTGGTGTCTAGGGGAGTAGCAGTACTGTTGTTACTGGGTGTGGTGTCTAGGGGAGTAGCAGTACTGTTGTTACTGGGTGTGGTGTCTAGGGGAGTAGCAGTACTGTTGTTACTGGGTGTGGTGTCTAGGGGAGTAGCAGTACTGTTGTTACTGGGTGTGGTGTCTAGGGAGTAGCAGTACTGTTGTTACTGGGTGTGTGGTGTCTAGGGAGTAGCAGTACTGTTGTTACTGGATGTGGTGTCTAGGGGAGTAGCAGTACTCTTGTTACTGGGTGTGGTGTCTAGGGGAGTAGCAGTACTCTTGTTACTGGGTCTGTGGTGTCTAGGGAGTAGCAGTACTCTTGTTACTGGGTGTGGTGTCTAGGGAGTAGCAGTACTCTTGTTACTGGGTGTGGTGTCTAGGGGAGTAGCAGTACTCTTGTTACTGGGTCTGTGGTGTCTAGGGAGTAGCAGTACTGTTGTTACTGGGTCTGTGGTGTCTAGGGAGTAGCAGTACTGTTGTTACTGGGTGTGGTGTCTAGGGGAGTAGCAGTACTGTAGTTACTGGGTGTGGTGTCTAGGGGAGTAGCAGTACTGTTGTTACTGGGTGTGTGGTGTCTAGGGGAGTAGCAGTACTGTTGTTACTGGGTGTGTGGTGTCTAGGGGAGTCTCAGACTCCGGTCAGTGAGACCATAATTCATGTGGCTCTCTATTTTGCAGACACCTAAGGGCCCACATTACACCTCCAAGACTCAATCACACCATGCTCTAAATCGATACTCCTACGCATGTGGGGCAGGTTAGGATGGAGAGAGAAAGGAAATAGAGATGGAGAGAGAGAGAAAGAGAAGAGGGGTGTAGGAAGAGGAAGATGAGAGGATGAAGAATGAGAGCATGTTTCCCCAGGATCTCCTAGGGCCTGTTGGCTGACTAAGTCTTTTAGTAGAGTCTATCATGGGACGAGAGAACAAAGGGGATAGCAGGAGGGATGAAGAGAACAAGGGGATAGCAGGAGGGATGAAGAGGACAGGGGGATAGCAGGAGGGATGAAGAGAACAAGGGGGATAGCAGGAGGGATGAAGAGAACAAGGGGGACAGCAGGAGGGATGAAGAGGACAAGGGGGATGGCAGGAGGGATGAAGAGAACAAGGGGGATAGCAGGAGGGATGAAGAGAACAAGGGGGACAGCAGGAGGGATGAAGAGAACAAGGGGGATAGCAGGAGGGATGAAGAGAACAAGGGGGATAGCAGGAGGGATGAAGAGAACAAGGGGGACAGCAGGAGGGATGAAGAGAACAAGGGGATAGCAGGAGGGATGAAGAGAACAAGAGGGACAGCAGGAGGGATGAAGAGAACAAGGGGGATAGCAGGAGGGATGAAGAGAACAAGGGGGATAGCAGGAGGGATGAAGAGGACAAGGGGATAGCAGGAGGGATGAAGAGAACAAGGGGGATAGCAGGAGGGATGAAGAGAACAAGGGGATAGCAGGAGGGATGAAGAGAACAAGGGGATAGCAGGAGGGATGAAGAGGACAGGGGGATAGCAGGAGGGATGAAGAGGACAGGGGGATAGCAGGAGGGATGAAGGGGACAAGGGGGATAGCAGGAGGAATGAAGAGAACAGGGGGATAGCAGGAGGGATGAAGAGGACAAGGGGGATAGCAGGAGGGATGAAGAGAACAAGGGGGATAGCAGGAGGGATGAAGAGAACAAGGGGGATAGCAGGAGGGATGAAGAGAACAAGGGGGATAGCAGGAGGGATGAAGAGGACAGGGGGATAGCAGGAGGGATGAAGAGGACAGGGGGATAGCAGGAGGGATGAAGGGGACAAGGGGGATAGCAGGAGGAATGAAGAGAACAGGGGGATAGCAGGAGGGATGAAGAGGACAAGGGGATAGCAGGAGGGATGAAGAGGACAGGGGGATAGCAGGAGGGATGAAGGGGACAAGGGGGATAGCAGGAGGGAGGAAGAGGACAGGTAGAAAAGGTTGATGGTAGGAAGTCTGCAGTCTGCTGACGTCTTGCTGGTTTTTACCACATACTTTTTCATCTTCGTAGAGAAGTCGGGCCAAAGTCAGACCGGCTCAACACCTCTACTGTTGTCTCTCTCACCTGTGAAGGACAACGTGAACAAGTTATTTTGTTATTTAACCTTCATTTTGACAGGGAGTCAAGGGTCTCTTTTACAAATGAGCCTTGTGATAACAAAGAAACACACAACAAATAGACTGTAAAACCGAAATACAAAATATAATGATAGAACATAAAAACATTGTTCAGGTTAAAGGTATTTAATCAGCCGTCTGAATTACCCAAGATGCACCAAGACATCCCACTGTAGAGAATGTTTGAAGTAAGGTGCAACAAAATGAAAACTCTTTATAGAGACAGAATGAATTTCCAGAGTTAGCCAACCCTGAGTCTGGGTATGCTAACTGGTACGTCTAAAGGTTAACAGTGATGTCATCTACCTCCAGAAAAGAGAAAACAGACCAGCATCCCCATGGTATGTGCCCAGTCTCTCACCCCATCTCTCTCTCCCCCATCCTCTCAGTCTCTCTCACCCCCCCCAGCCACCCCTACCCCCACCACCCTCTCTCCCCCATCACGTCATTCCATTCCTCTCTGTCATTGTCCTCTCTGTATTGAGTGATGGGCTGCTTATGGCGAATGCTCTGCCATGACAGATGCATGTGACAAGCAGATGGTTTTGGTTGTCGTCTCTTTAATCACAGACACTCAGCTGGGCGTGAAGGGAGAGCTTTGTCTTGTCACACCAACCAACAGAAAGCAACACAACACCGGAGAGAAACACATTTATATACACTGCTATTCAGACAAAACTAAGAGAGTTTTATGAAAGGGAGGGGTAAATGGGTGAATGTAAATCCAAGTTTGTTTTTTTTTGAACAGAGGGGCCAGAGGAGAGGAGAGGGACAGAAGAGAGAGGGGATGGGAGGACAGAGGAGATGAGATGGAGAGAGGGGATGGGAGGACAGAGGAGAGGAGATTGAGAGAGAGGGGATGGGAGGACAGAGGAGAGGAGATGGAGAGAGGGGATGGGGGACAGAGGAGAGGAGATGAGAGAGGTAGGGGGCAGGGGAGAGGAGAGAGGGGATGGGAGGACAAGAGGAGAGGAGATGGAGAGAGGGGATGGGGGACAGAGGAGAGGAGATGGAGAGAGAGGGGATGGGAGGACAGAGGAGATGAGATGGAGAGAGAGGGGATGGGAGGACAGAGGAGATGAGATGGAGAGAGGGGATGGGAGGACAGAGGAGATGAGATGGAGAGAGAGGATGGGAGGACAGAGGAGATGAGATGGAGAGAGAGGGATGGGAGGACAGAGGAGATGAGATGGAGAGAGAGGGGATGGGAGGACAGAGGAGATGAGATGGAGAGAGAGGGGATGGGAGGACAGAGGAGATGAGATGGAGAGAGAGGGGATGGGAGGACAGAGGAGATGAGATGGAGAGAGAGGGATGGGAGTACAGAGGAGAGGAGATGGAGAGAGGGGATGGTAGTACAGAGGAGAGGAGAGGAGATGGAGAGAGGGGATGGGAGGACAGAGGAGAGGAGAGGAGATGGAGAGAGGGGATGGGAGGACAGAGGAGAGGAGATGGAGAGAGGGGATGGGATGGGAGGACAGAGGAGAGGAGATGGAGAGAGGGTGGATGGGAGGACAGAGGAGAGCAGATGGAGAGAGGGGATGGGAGGACAGAGGAGAGGAGATGGAGAGAGAGGGGATGGGAGGACAGAGGAGAGGAGATGGAGAGAGGGGATGGGAGGACAGAGGAGAGGAGATGGAGAGAGAGGGGATGGGAGGACAGAGGAGAGGAGATGAGAGAAGAGAGAAGGGATGGGAGGACAGAGGAGAGGAGATGGAGAGAGAGGGGATGGGAGGACAGAGGAGATGAGAGAGATGTAAAAATGTAAAAATCAATAACTAATTCACCGTTTGTCACAGAATCATCAAGCTCGATATGATTTAGTCTATAAATGTCTAGTATACTTTTACAACCTTTGTTTTGAGTAGAAATTCCAGTTTTGATTTTAAAGAAATACATTCAACAGACATTTGCCAAAAGCCATTTAAAAATGTAGAAAATCATTAATTCACCGTTTGTCACAGAACCATCAAGCTAGATATGATTTAGTCTATAAATGTCTAGTATACTTTTTTATTTTGTTATTTTTTTGTTACAGTGATTGTTTCATAAAGAAGTGAAAATATGCATTTATTTGCAATAACTTTAAGAAATGTTAATTTCAAGTGCAGTTTGTTATATATGAACTTAGACTGTTTACATAAAGTTGTACAATGTTTACAGTCTTAAATTTGATGTCAAATAAATATTTGCATTTTTAGTGCAACAGTTCCACATTTTAAAGTAGTTACAAGACACAACAGTCATTTATTTATACGTCTCTAATTTAACAGCAAAAGGCCCCTTACAATCATTTCTATTTTGGCTTTGTTGAAGTCATTCTTTGTCATCCCCAGACAAGCTAAATGGAACCATCTCTAGCACACAGAGCGTTCTATCTGCAGTATTCAAAACATAAAACAGGGTTATGTTGATTTACATGTAAATTACAGTTCTGGAATACCCATTCTGTTACAAGCTTTTGCAATTAGGAACATTTTCAAATTGAATTGGTTTTTTGTTCAATTGCTATATTGACATTAAATGACATGCATTTGACCACAACCAGAAGTGGTCTTCTGGTCAGGCTCCGGAGACGGGCACATCGCGCACCACTCCCTAGCATACTACTTGCCAATGTCATGTCTCTTGACAACAAGGTTGATGAAATCCGAGCAAGGGTAGCATTCCAGAGGGACATCAGAGACTGTTACGTTCTTTGCTTCACGGAAACATGGCTCACTCGAGACACGCTATCGGAGGCGGTGCAGCCAGCTGGTTTCTCCACGCATCGCGCCGACAGAAACAGGCATCTTTCTGGTAAGAAGAGGGGCGGGGGGGTATGCCTTATGATTAACGAGACGTGGTGTGATCATAACAACATACAGGAACTCAAGTCCTTCTGTTCACCTGACTTAGAATTCCTCACAATCAAATGTCGACTGCATTATCTACCAAGGGAATTCTCTTTGATTATAATCACAGCTGTATATATGCCCCCCCAAGGAGACAGACACATCGATGGCCCTGAATAATCACAGCAGTATATATGCCCCCCCCCCCCCAAGGAGACACATCGATGGCCTTGAATAATCACAGCTGTATATATGCCCCCCCAAGGAGACACATCGATGGCCCTGAATAATCACAGCAGTATATATGCCCCCCGCCCCCAAGGAGACACATCGATGGCCTTGAATAATCACAGCTGTATATATGCCCCCCAAGGAGACACATCGATGGCCCTGGATAATCACAGCTGTGTATATATGCCCCCCCCCCCCCCAAGGAGACACATCGATGGCCTTGAATAATCACAGCTGTATATATGCCCCCCCCCAAGGAGACACATCGATGGCCCTGGATAATCACAGCTGTATATATGCCCCCCCCAAGGAGACACATCGATGGCCTTGAATAATCACAGCTGTATATATGCCCCCCAGGGAGACACATCGATGGCCTTGAATAATCACAGCTGTATATATGCCCCCCAAGGAGACACATCGATGGCCCTGAATAATCACAGCTGTATATAAGCCCCCCTCAAGGAGACACATCGATGGCCCTGAATAATCACAGCTGTATATATGCCCCCCCCAAGGAGACACATCGATGGCCTTGAATAATCACAGCTGTATATATGCCCCCCAAGGAGACAGACACATCGATTATCCTGAATAATCACAGCAGTATATATGCCCCCCGCCCCCAAGGAGACACATCGATGGCCTTGAATAATCACAGCTGTATATGCCCCCCAAGGAGACACATCGATGGCCCTGAATAATCACAGCTGTATATAAGCCCCCAAGGAGACACATCGATGGCCCTGAATAATCACAGCTGTATATATGCCCCCCCCAAGGAGACACATCGATGGCCCTGAATAATCACAGCTGTATATAAGCCCCCCTCAAGGAGACACATCGATGGCCCTGAATAATCACAGCTGTATATATGCCCCCCAAGGAGACACATCGATGGCCCTGAATAATCACAGCTGTATATAAGCCCCCCTCAAGGAGACACATCGATGCCCCTGAATAATCACAGCTGTATATATGCCCCCCAAGGAGACACATCGATGGCCTTGAATAATCACAGCTGTATATATGCCCCCCAAGGAGACACATCGATGGCCTTGAATAATCACAGCTGTATATATGCCCCCCAAGGAGACATCGATGGCCTTGAATAATCACAGCTGTATATATGCCCCCCCCAAGGAGACACATCGATGGCCTTGAATAATCACAGCTGTATATATGCCCCCCAAGGAGACACATCAATGGCCTTGAATAATCACAGCTGTATATATGCCCCCAAGGAGACACATCGATGGCCCTGAATAATCACAGCTGTATATAAGCCCCCCTCAAGGAGACACATCGATGGCCCTCAATAATCACAGCTGTATATATGCCCCCCAAGGAGACACATCGATGGCCTTGAATAATCACAGCTGTATATATGCCCCCCCCCAAGGAGACACATCGATGGCCCTGAATAATCACAGCTGTATATATGCCCCCCCAAGGAGACACATCGATGGCCCTGAATAATCACAGCTGTATATATGCCCCCATCGATGGCCCTGAATAATCACAGCTGTATATATGCCCCCTCAAGGAGACACATCGATGGCCCTGAATAATCACAGCTGTATATATGCCCCCCCAAGGAGACACATCGATGGCCTTGAATAATCACAGCTGTATATATGCCCCCCCAAGGAGACACATCGATGGCCTTGAATAATCACAGCTGTATATATGCCCCCCAAGGAGACACATCGATGGCCTTGAATAATCACAGCTGTATATATGCCCCCCAAGGAGACACATCGATGGCCTTGAATAATCACAGCTGTATATATGCCCCCCAAGGAGACACATCGATGGCCTTGAATAATCACAGCTGTATATATGCCCCCCAAGGAGACACATCGATGGCCTTGAATAATCACAGCTGTATATATGCCCCCCCCAAGGAGACACATCGATGGCCCTGAATAATCACAGCTGTATATAAGCCCCCCTCAAGGAGACACATCGATGGCCCTGAATAATCGAAGCTGTATATATGCCCCCCCAAGGAGACACATCGATGGCCTTGAATAATCACAGCTGTATATATGCCCCCCAAGGAGACACATCGATGTCCCTGAATAATCACAGCTGTATATATGCCCCCCCCAAGGAGACGATCGATGGCCTTGAATAATCACAGCAGTATATATTTTTCAACAGTTACAGCCAAATGTTTAAAACCCTGGGTATTCCCAGAACACATTCCCAGAACACATTCCCAGAACACATTCCCAGAACACATTCTCAGAACACATTCTCAGAACACATTCTCAGAACACATTTCCAGAACACATTCTCAGAACACATTCCCAGAACACATTCTCAGAACACATTCCCAGAACACATTCCCAGAACACATTCTCAGAACACATTCTCAGAACACATTCTCAGAACACATTTCCAGAACACATTCTCAGAACACATTCCCAGAACACATTCTGGAAAGCCAATAGATCCAGTGGTCCCTTTATTAGGTACAACCCCTATGTATCTGGAATTAAAAACAGTTGATGAAACTGGGAAAGGAGATAGACTGTACAAGTGTTTAAAGTCCAGTTGGAGCTCATTGCAGACTGTACAAGTGTTTAAAGTCCAGTTGGAGCTCATTACAGACTGTTCAGGTGTTTAAAGTCCAGTTGGAGCTCATTACAGACTGTTCAGGTGTTTAACGTCCAGTTGGAGCTCATTACAGACTGTTCAGGTGTTTAACGTCCAGTTGGAGCTCATTACAGACTGTTCAGGTGTTTAAAGTCCAGTTGGAGCTCATTACAGACTGTTCAGGTGTTTAAAGTCCAGTTGGAGCTCATTACAGACTGTTCAGGTGTTTAAAGTCCAGTTGGAGCTCATTACAGACTGTTCAGGTGTTTAAAGTCCAGTTGTAGCTCATTCAGCTACATGTAGCTGTTCAGCCTCCAGTATTTATGCTGCAGTAGTTTATGTGTCGGGGGGCTAGGGTCAGTTTGTTATATCTGGAGTACTTCTCCTGTCCTATTCGGTGTCCTGTGTGAATCTAAGTGTGCGTTCTCTAATTCTCTCCTTCTCTCTTTCTTTCTCTCTCTCGGAGGACCTGAGCCCTAGGACCATGTCCCAGGACTACCTGACATGAGGACTCCTTGCTGTCCCCAGTCCACCTGGCCATGCTCCTGCTCCAGTTTCAACTGACCTGAGCCCTAGGACCGTGCCCCAGGACTACCTGACATGAAGGCTCCTTGCTGTCCCCAGTCCACCTGACTGTGCTGCTGCTCCAGTTTCAACTGTTCTGCCTTATTATTATTCGACCATGCTGGTCATTTATGAACATTTGAACATCTTGGTCATGTTCTGTTATAATCTCTACCCGGCACAGCCAGAAGAGGACTGGCCACCCCACATAGCCCGGTTCCTCTCTAGGTTTCTTCCTAGGTTTTGGCCTTTCTAGGGAGTTTTTCCTAGCCACCGTGCTTTTACACCTGCATTGTTTGCTGTTTGGGGTTTTAGGCTGGGTTTCTGTACAGCACTTTGAGATATCAGCTGATGTACGAAGGGCTATATAAATAAATTTGATTTGATTTTGATTTGATTTGATTCAGGTGTTTAAAGTCCAGTTGGAGCTCATTACAGACTGTTCAGGTGTTTAAAGTCCAGTTGGAGCTCATTACAGACTGTTCAGGTGTTTAAAGTCCAGTTGGAGCTCATTACAGACTGTTCAGGTGTTTAAAGTCCAGTTGGAGCTCATTACAGACTGTTCAGGTGTTTAAAGTCCAGTTGGAGCTCATTACAGACTGTTCAGGTGTTTAAAGTCCAGTTGGAGCTCATTACAGACTGTTCAGGTGTTTAAAGTCCAGTTGGAGCTCATTACAGACTGTTCAGGTGTTTAAAGTCCAGTTGGAGCTCATTACAGACTGTTCAGGTGTTTAAAGTCCAGTTGGAGCTCATTACAGACTGTTCAAGCTGAGTGTTGGAATTATAAAAAATACAAATAAACGTTTTGGAAGTTTTCTAAGTTACATAAGACCATCACAGACTGTTCTGACATTTTGCACATTCTAAAGTTCACCCAAACAGTAACAGAATACCTGAATACTTCTCTGCAAGCTTTAGTGTCTAGCAAGCCAAGACCACGGGACTTGGTGTATGTAGGAGCGATTTATTTTCGTGAATAGGGTGATGAACCTAATAAAGTGGCAATTGAGTGTAGATATCACAAACACCTCCTTTTGAGCAGTGGTCTGTCTGTTATACGTTTGATCAATGGGTATAATGGTAAATCTGATCCCGA
>NW_026288954.1:0-10000 GCF_023373465.1 Oncorhynchus keta | reverse complement strand
CACCACCACCATTATTACTACTACCACCACCACCACCATTATTACTACTACCACCACCATTATTACTACTACCACCACCACCACCACCACCACCATTATTACTACTACCACCACCACCATCATTACTACTACCACCACCACCACCACCATTATTACTACCATCACCACCATCATTACTACTACCACCACCACCATTATTACTACTACCACCATCATCATTACTACTACCACCACCACCACCCACATCATTACTACTACCACCACCACCATCATTACTACTACCACCACCACCACCACCATTACCACTACCACCACCACCATCATTACTACTACCACCACCACCACCAACATTACTACTACCACCACCATCATTACTACTACCACCACCACCATTATTACTTCTACCACCACCACCATTATTACTTCTACCACCTCCAACATGACTACTACCACCACCCCCACCACCACCACCACCATCATTACTACTACCACCACCGCCACCACCACCATTAAACTATTACCATTACCACCCCCACCACCACTACCCCACCACCACTAAACTATTACCGTTACCACCACACCACCACCACCACCACCACCATCATTTCTACTACCACCACCACCACTAAACTATTACCGTTACCACCACCACCATTACTACTACTACCACCACCATCATTACTACTACCACCGCCACCACCACCATCATTACTACTACCACCACCACCATCATTACTACTACCATCACCACCACCACCATTACTACTACCACCACCACCACCATTACTACTACCACCACCACCACCATTACCACTACCACCACCACCAACATTACTACTACCACTACCACCACCACCAACATTACTACTACCACCACCATCATTACTACTACCACCACCACCACCATTATTACTTCTACCACCTCCAACATGACTACTACCACCACCCCACCACCACCACCATCATCATTACTACTACCACCACCGCCATTAAACTATTACCGTTACCACCCCCACCACCACTACCCCCACCACCACTAAACTATTACCGTTACCACCACCACCACCACCATCATTTCTACTACCACCACCACCACCACCACCATTAAACTATTACTGTTACCACCACCCCCACCACCACCACCACCATCATTTCTACTACCACCACCACCACCACCATAACTTCTACTACCACCCCCACCACCACCATCACAACCACCAACACCCTTAAACTATTACCGTTACCACCACCACCACCATTACTACTACTACCACCACCATCATTACTACTACCACCGCCACCACCACCATCATTACTACTACCACCACCACCACCACCATCATTACTACCACCACCACCATCATTAAACTATTCCCGTTACCACCACCACCACCACCACCACCACCAC
Organism: Oncorhynchus keta; assembly: GCF_023373465.1. Classification (NCBI taxonomy): domain Eukaryota; kingdom Metazoa; phylum Chordata; class Actinopteri; order Salmoniformes; family Salmonidae; genus Oncorhynchus; species Oncorhynchus keta. The sequence continues at coordinate 8,592 of NW_026288954.1, read as the reverse complement.
CATTATGACTACCACCACCACCACCATCACCACCACCATTACTACCACCACCACCACCACCACCACCATCATTACTACCACCACCATCATTACTACTACCACCACCACCACCACCACCATTAAACTATTACCGTTACCACCACCACCATCATTTCTACCACCACCACCACCACCATCATTACTACTACCACCGCCACCACCACCATTAAACTATTACCGTTACCACCACGCCCACCACCACCACCACCACCACCATCATTACTACTACCACCACCACCATCATTAAACTATTACAGTTACCACCACCACCACCATCATTACTACTACCACCACCACCATTAAACTATTACTGTTACCACCACCACCACCATCATTACTACTACCACCACCACCATTAAACTATTACTGTTACCACCACCACCACCATCATTACTACTACCACCACCACCACCACCATTACTACTACCACCACCACCATCAATAAACTATTACCGTTACCACCACCACCACCACCACCATCATTGCTACCATCACCACCATCATTACTACCACCACCACCAAACTATTACCACCACCACCACCACCATCATTGCTACCACCACCACCACCATCATTACTACTACCACCATCATTACTACTACCAGCACCACCACCATCATTACTACTACCACCACCACCACCACCATCACCATTAAACTATTACTGTTACCACCACCACCACCATCATTGCTACCATCACATTTACATTTTACATTTAAGTCATTTAGCAGACGCTCTTATCCAGAGCGACTTACAAATTGGATCACCACCACCATTACTACTACCACCACCACCATTACTACTACCACCACCACCATTACTACTACCACCACCACCACCATCACCACCACCATTACTACTACCACCACCACCACCATTATTACTACCACCACCACCACCACCATTACTACTACCACCACCACCACCACCATTACTACTACCACCACCACCACCACCATCACTACTACCTCCACCACCACCACCATTAAACTATTACCGTTACCACCACCCCTACACACCGTACCACTACTATTTGGAATAACAATACTAATAATAAGTCAGTTACTATGCAGATGTTATTATTCAAGAGGGGCCGTTGTTGCTTCACCCATGAGTATTTTTAGTTTTTCCTCTGGGATTAAAAAGATTTGGAATAAATGTAGTAATTTCTATGTACAAATGTATCTCTTGGTGAGGAATATTTCTCACAGTAGAGGAGGCAGTGCATCTCTGTCTCTACCTCCCTGTTGTGCTGTGACCACAGACACTCACTCCTCTTTGGGTAGCCATGTCTTTTACGTCTGCCTGTTTCTATTGCCAGTTGGTGGTCACTCAGCCTGTACTTGGTAAGGATCGGTCTCTGCTTCGTATCTCTGACAGAGTAGAGATATCTCTCTCTGTCTCCATCCTTTCTCTCTATATATAAATCCTTCTCTCTCTCTCTATATATATATATATATCCTTCCTCTCTCTCTCTCTCTCTCTCCTTTCTCTCTCTATCCTTCCTCTCTCTCTCTATCCTTTCTCTCTATTTCTCTCTAACCTTTCTCTCTATCCTTTCTCTCTCTTTCTCTCTATCCTTCCCCTCTCTCTCTCTCTCTCTCTCTCTCTCTCTATCCTTTCTCTCTATCCTTTCTCCCCCATCAGACCCTCTCTCTCTCTCTATCCTTTCTCCCCCATCAGACCCTGTCTCTCACCCTATGTCACCACTGCCACCACCTTCTCTCTCAAGGTTACCGTGTCAAGGATAAATTGACTTTAGATGAATTAAGTGTCCATTAAGGTGGTAATTGTTTCATAATGTGGTCTGCCCTAGAGACATGGTGGGTGTGGGAACATGGCTGGGGCTGTCAGAGCTGCTTTGGCTGAGTAAGATAGTGAGGCGACTGACTGAAAGTCTTTAGGGAGAGAGAGGGGGAGGAATAGACAGAGAGGGAGAGATGTATACCTGGAGGTGACAGCATTCCCTCCCCCATATGCCCCTCCCTAGACACAACTACGACAACATAACCAACAAAAACGGGTAACAATGTTTTCGCTGGGTATGTACATAGTCAATGGTTGGCTTCGAGGGGACTCCTACGGTAGGCTTCGAGGGGACTCCTTCGGTAGGCTTCGAGGGGACTCCTTCGGTAGGCTTCGAGGGACTCCTTCGGTAGGCTTCGAGGGGACTCCTTCGGTAGGCTTCGAGGGACTCCTACGGTAGGCTTCGAGGGGACTCCTACGGTAGGCTTCGAGGGGACTCCTACGGTAGGCTTCGAGGGGACTCCTACGGTAGATACACCTATAGTTAATATCTTGGCAGTAATAGTGTCACCAACCTCAACCCAGAGTCTTTGAGTGTTCACTGTCAGCCCACTGACACCCTTGTCAGATCACAGCAAAAATCACAACTACTTGAATGGAGCAATGATCAACCATGAAGTATCAAGGCCCAACAAACTGCATACTATTAACAAATGCTATAGATGGAAGGAAGGTGGTGTGGAAACCTACCAAAACTATTGGTCAACATTAAATCGAATCCCTCCTTGCAAACATCCTGGACATTTAGCAGTAGGAAGCCTGAACAATATATTTGGCCTATCAGCTAACATATCAGATATAATTTCTGGCAACTAATGACAAATGGTTTGATGAAGAATGCAAAAACCAAGAATGAAATTGAGAAACCTATCCAAACAAAAACGTGGAGACCCAGAAAACCTGAGCTTACGTCTTCACGATGGACTCCCGAGTGGCGCAGCGGTCTAAGACACAGCATCTCAGTGCAAGAGGCATCACTGCAGTCCCTGGTTCGAATCCAGGCTGCATCACATCTGACTGTGACTGGGTCCCATAGAGCGGCACACAATTGGAGCAGCGTCGTCCGGGTGGCCGTTAATGTAAATAAGAATTTGTTCTTAACTGACTTGCCTAGTTAAATAAATATGGTGAAACACTAAAACAGTGAAGAAATACATGATGATAAAAGAAGGACCAGCATGACCAAAAACAGCTAATTGTGATAGAAGAATTTATAGAGTCAAATCACTTCTGGGAAAAATGGTACACACAAACAAACTATCTATCCAAAATGGAGATGTATGGATAAACCACTTGCCCAACTATGAAATAACACATATGGAATCGTGTAGTAACCAAAAAAGTGTTAAACAAATCAAAATATATTTTATATTTGAGATTCTTCAATGTAGCCATGACAGTTTTGAAAAGACAGTCCATCATTACTTTAAGACATGAAGGTCAGTTAATCCAGAAAATGTCAAGAACTTTGAAAATGTTTTCAAGTGCAGTCGCAAAAACCATCAAGCGCCATGATGAAACTGGCTCTCATGGGGACCGCCAGATGAAAGGAAGACCCAGAGTTATGGCTGCTGCAGAGGATAAGTGCATTAGAGTTTCCAGCCTTAGAAATTGCAGCCTACATTTTTTTCCACAGAATTCAAGTAACAGACATCTCAACATTAACTGTTCAGAGGAGACTATGTGAATCAGGCATGTATGGTCAAATTGCTGAAAACAAACCACTACTAAAGGACACCAGTAATAAGAAGAGACTTGCTTGGCCCAAGAAACACGAGCAATGGACATTAGACCGGTGGAAATCTGTCCTTTCATCTGATGAGTCCAAATCTGAGATTTTTTTATCCAACCACTGTGTCTTTGTGAGATGCAGAGTAGGTGAACGGATGAACTCTGCATGTGTGGTTCCCACCGTGAAGCATGGAGGAGGAGGTGTGACGGTGTGGGGGTGCTTTGCTGGTGACACTGAATGTGATTTATTTAGAATTCAAGGCACACTTAACCAGCATGGCTACCACAGCATTCTGCAGCGATACGCCATCCCATCTGGTTTGGCTTAGTGTGACTATCATTTGATTTTCAACATGGCAATGACCCAACACACCCCCAGGCTGTGTAAGGCCTGTTTGACCAAGGAGAGTGATGGAGTGCTGCATCAGATGACCTGGCCTCCACAATCACCCGACCTCAACCCAATTGAGATGGTTTGGGATGAGTTGGACCGCAGAGTGAAGGAAAATCAGCCAACAAGTGCTCAGCATATGTGGGAACTCCTTGAAGACTGTTGGAAAAGCATTCCAAGCGAAGCTGGTTGTGAGAATGCCAAGAGTGTGCAAAGCTATCATCAAGGTAAAGGGTGGCTCCTTTGAAGATTCTAAAATATATTTTGATTTGTTTAAAACTTTTTGGTTGCTACATGATTCCATATGTGTTATTTCATAGTTTAGATCTCTTCATTATTATTCTACAGTGTAGAAAATAGTAAAAATAAAGAAAAACCCTTGAATGAGTAGGTGTGTTCAGACTTTTGATTGGTTCTGTATATCAATGAATTGGCGAGGGCGCTAGAACAGTCTAAAGCACCCAGCCTCACCCTACTGGAATCAGAAATCAAAATGTTTGCTGATGATCTGGTGCTTCTGTCCCCAAACAAGGAGCACCTACAGAAGCACCTAGATCTTCTGCACAGATTCTGTCGGGGCATTGAATCTCAGTGAGCCAAAAATAATGGTGTTCCAGGAAAGATCCAGTAGCCAAGACAACAAATACAAATTCTATCTAGACGCTGTTTCCCTAGAGCACACAAACAACTATACCTACCTTGTCCTAAACATCAACACCACAGGTAACTTGCACAAGACTGTGAATGATTTAAGAGACAAGGCAAGAAGGGCCTTCTATGCCATCAAAAGGAAAATAAAACTCAACATCCCAATTAGGATCTGGTTAAAAATACTTCTGCTCAATTGGGTGTTTGCAGAATTAGGACTATACTGCTAGTTATCAAAATCCAGAAAAGAGCTGTTAAATTCTACAACCACCAAAAAGGAAGCGATACCCACACATTCCATTACAAAGCCCTCACCTATAGAGACATGACCCTAGAGAAGAGTCCCGTCAGCCAGCTGGTTCTGGGGCTCTGTTCACAAACACAAACAGACCCCACAGAGTCTCAGGGCAGAAACACATTTAGACACAACCAAATTATGAGAAAGCGAAAAGATAACTATTTGACACTGGAAAGAATCCACACACAAAAAAAGTGCAAACTAGAATCAAATCAAATGTATTTATAAATCCCTTCGTACATCAGCTGATATCTCAAAGTGCTGTACAGAAACCCAGCCTAAAACCCCAAACAGCAAGCATGCAATCTGGCCCTAAACAGAGAGTACACAGTGACAGAATACCTGACCACTGTGACAGACCCCAAATTAAGAAAATCCTTAGCTGTGCACAGACTCAGTGAGCATAGCCTTGCTATTGAGGAGAGGTCACCGTAGACAGACCTGGCTCTCAAGAGAAGACAGGCTATGTGCACACTGCCCACAAAATGAGGTGGAAACTGAGCTGCACTTCCTAACCTCCTGCCAAATGTTTAACCATATTAGAGGCACATATTTCCCTCAGATTGCACAAACCCACAAAGAATATGAAAACAAATCAAACATTGATAAAGTCCAATATCTGTTAGGTGAAATACCGCAGTGTGCCATCACAGCAGCAAGATTTGTGGCCCGTTGCCATGAGAAAAGGGCAACCAGTGGAACACAAACAGCATTGTAAATAAAACCTATATTTTTTCCTTTCATACTTCAACTATTTTCACTTTGTTACAACACTGTACATAGCCAACAATATAATGTTTGAAATGGCTATATTCTTGGAAAACCTTTGTGAGTGTAATGTTTACTGATTGTTTATTTCCCTTGTCCATTTGCTTTTTGTTTATTGTAAACATGTTTCTCATGCCAATAAAGTCTGTCTGTCTGTCTGTCTGTCTGTCTGTCTGTCTGTCTGTCTGTCTGTCTGTCTGTCTGTCTGTCTGTCTGTCTGTCTGTCTGTCTGTCTGTCTGTCTGTCTGTCTGTCTGTCTGTCTGTCTGTCTGTCTGTCTGTCTGTCTGTCTGTCTGTCTCTCTCTCTCAGCAGAATACCAGGTGTATCCGCTCCCCATCTTCCTCTCCAGTGTAATCAAGCTGTAGGCCACTCTGTGATGACACCATGATGGCAATGCTTACTCATTCCCGCAGTGTTGATCAGCATTCAGCTGGTGTTCAGAGCACTAATACTGAAGACCCTGGTATGTTTTCACTCTGGTGAACCCTGGGTTGGTGTTTACTCTAGAGAGAGAGGGAGTAGGAGAGGGAGGTTTAGGGGACAGGAGGAGAGAAGAGAGGGAGGAAAGCAGGGAGGAGAAGAAATGACAAAAAGAGTAGGAGGGAGGGAAAGAGACGACAAGGAAATAGAGAGCGAGGGAAGGAGGAAGGGAGATAGATGGTGCGTTGATGAAATGGAGATTGCCTCTGTCTTCCTAATGTGTGGCCTGCAGTGTTCTCTCTTCTCTCTGCTCAGTGAACAGCAGCTATTGTTCAACTTGTCTCTCTACACCCCCCCTCCTCCATGTCCTCTGTCAGTACTGGGAAAGACTACTAGATCTTTCTTATAGGATGTTCCCTCTCTCCTTCTCTGTCCCCCTGTATAGCAACTCTGCATGTACAGAAAGCAGCTCCTTTCTCCCTCTCCCCTCTTTCTTTCACACTCGGTCCTCTCTTCCTCTGTCTTGTGCCTCTCAGTCTCTCTAAAGATGTTAGGGCCTCACCCGCTTCCACTTTCCAGACCATTAGTAGAGAGATGATCAGACCAGGACTGTGTCCCCTCACTTACTAATGCAAATGTAATATCATGTCAGCTAGCAGTACTTACAGGAGAATACACAACATGTCAGCTAGCAGAATCTACAGGGAGAATACACAACATGTCAGCTAGCAGTACTTACAGGGAGAATACACAACATGTCAGCTAGCAGAATCTACAGGAGAATACACAACATGTCAGCTAGCAGTACTTACAGGGAGAATACACAACATGTCAGCTAGCAGAATCTACAGGGAGAATACACAACATGTCAGCTAGCAGCTATTATTATTATTATTATATATTTTTTTAAAGGTCAAATTAATAAATTCAACTACATTGTTATGTGACAGAGCTAGGAGACTAATCCATTTCAATGACAGCAGATAGTGCTGTAGTCTAGATTAGTCACAGACACTAACAACTCTTCTGTTGTCCTGGTAATAGATGGAACAAATGGCTGCCATTTTCAGTCGCAGCCTGAGAGTGACTGTACCATGTCTAATATGTCATCTTTGTAAATACCAATTTGTTCTTAATTGACTTGCCTAGTTAAATAAAGGTTACATACATTTTGAAAGTACATTGTTTTCGAAAGTACATTGCATTTTTCCCCTGTTGGTCTCTCACACTCTTTTGTTTTCAAAAAAGCACAATTCAATTGTGAGGGGAACTGATTCATGCTCGTCCCGGGTATTGATCAAAACATTTGGCTTGGCCCCCGAAAGTGTGTTGAAGTGTCACCATACTGCAGGTCTACTGTCTACCTGTAAAGCCTTATTCTGGTTGGATTTTGCCAAATGATGTATGTCCCAACCGACAAAGATATTTCTGATGATATTGTATGTAAGCAGTATGGCACAAGAATCTTGTCCCATTTCATGAATATAGTCACAGATAAAGGACAATGTTTGGCCAAACAAGCAACATGACTGACCGATCAACTGACCGGGCTGACAGATCAACCCACCAAGATAGATAGATAGGTAAATATAGATAGAAGGATAAAGATAGAGAGAGGAGGAGAGAGAGATGGGTTTTCCGGTGAGCCACCTGTATCCTTGACTCCAGGGGTGCTGGAAGTATCCATTCATTACAGGGGTAATGGAGCTTAAAATGAACGCACAACCCAGCTGGCACATAACGTTCTGAGAACCATGTGTTTCTTACAGCGTGGTTGTCCTATGGTTATTTTGCATACAACCGTCGCACAACGTTCTGGGAATGGTGCAGGCCAGTTGCTTGGCTTTGGAACGTTTAAGGAACATGACAATAAACCCTCATTTACTTGGTACTTCATTACTTTAACATAACGTTTGGTAAAAGTTCCAAAATGGTTACATTTCATTTCCATTTTGTTCATGTTCTAGCAAAGTTCTCCAACTGTTTTGACATTGGCAATGTTCTCAAATAGTTCAGAGAACGTTAAGAAACAACGTTCTTCAGTGGGAATTTCAGTACTTCAGCATAACGTTTTGTAAAGGATGACTCATACTTCAGCATAACGTTTTGTAAAGGCTTACTCATACTTCAGCATAACGTTTTGTAAAGGCTTACTCATACTTCAGCATAACGTTTTGTAAAGGCTTACTCATACTTCAGCATAACGTTTTGTAAAGGCTTACTCATACTTCAGCATAACGTTTTGTAAAGGCTTACTCATAGTTCTGTTTAAATGTTTTGAAATTGTTCCGAGAGCATAAAAAAAGAAATGTTACGTGTGAATTTCAGTGTTTCAGCATAACCTTTCCTACGAGTTTCCTCATGGTCCTGTTCTCAAATTGTTCAGAGAACATTAAAAGACATTGTTCTTCTGTGGGAATGTCAGTACTTCCACAAAACATTCTAAACGAGCTCCCATGTGGTTCTATTTAATGTCATAGAGAGAGAGGA
>NW_026288953.1:0-11593 GCF_023373465.1 Oncorhynchus keta | reverse complement strand
TCTCTCTGTGGTCTGGTTAAGTCTCTCTCTCTGGTCTGGTTAAGTCTCTCTCTCTGGTCTGGTTAAGTCTCTCTCTCTGGTCTGGTTCAGGTCTCTCTCTCTGGTCTGGTCTGGTTCAGTCTCTCTGGTCTGGTTCAGTCTCTCTGGTCTGGTTTAGTCTCTCTGGTCTGGTTTAGTCTCTCTGGTCTGGTTCTCTCTCTGGTCTGGTCCCTCTGGTCTGGTTCAGTCTTTTGTCTAGTTCAGTCTCTCTGGTCTGGTTCAGTCTTTGTGTAGTTCAGTCTGGTCTGGTTCTGTCTCTCTGGTCTGGTTCAGTCTCTCTCTCTGGTCTGGTTTTAGTCTCTCTGGTCTGGTTCAGTCTCTCTGGTCTGGTTCTGGTTTCTGGCCTGGTCCCTCTGGTCTGGTCTGGTTTGGTCTTTGGTCTGGTCTCAGTCTCTCTCTGGTCTGGTTCAGTCTCTCTGGTCTGGCTATCTGGTTCAGTCTCTCTCTCTGGTCTGGTCTGGTCTGGTTCAGTCTCCTGGTCTGGTTTGGTTCAGTCTCTCTGGTCTGGTTCAGTCTCTGTGGTCTGGTTCAGTCTCTCTGGTCTGGTTTAGTCTCTCTCTGGTCTAGTTCAGTCTCTCTGGTCTGGTTCAGTCTTTGTCTGGTCTGGTTCAGTTCAGGTCTCAGTCTCTGGTCTGGTTTAGTCTCTCTGGTCTGGTTCAGTCTCTGGTCTGGTTCAGTCTTTGGTGTAGTTCCAGTCTCTTCTGGTCTGGTTCTGGTCTGGTTCAGTCTCTCTGGTCTGGTTCAGTCTCTCTCTCTGGTCTGGTCTCTGGTCTCAGTCTCTCTCTGGTCTGGTTCCAGTCTCTCTCTCTGGTCTGGTCTGGTCTGGTCTGTCTCTCTCTGGTCTGGTCTGGTTTGGTCTCTCTCTCTGGTCTGGTCTGGTTCAGTCTTCTCTGGTCTCTGGTCTGGTTCAGTCTCGGTCTCTCTGGTCTGGTCTGGTTCAGTCTCTCTCTCTGGTCTGAGTCTGTGGTCTGTTAAGCTCCTCAAGTCTCTCTCTGGTCTGGTCTGGTCTGGTTCAGTCTCTCTCTCTGGTCTGGTCTCAGTCTCTTATACCCTTCGGTTTAGTCTCTCTGTCTGGTTCAGTCTCTGGTCTGGTTCAGTCTTTGGTAGCTAGTCTTCTGGTCTGGTTCAGTCTCTCTGGTCTGGTTCAGTCTCTCTGGTCTGGTTCAGTCTCTCTCTGGTCTGGTCTGGTTCAGTTCCTCTGGTCTGGTTCAGTCTCTCTCTCTGGTCTGGTCTGGTTCAGTCTCTCTCTGGTCTGGTTCGGTCTTCTGGTCTGGTTCATTTCTGTGCTCTCTGGTCTGGTCTGGTTCAGTCTCTCTGGTCTGGTTCAGTCTCTCTCTGGTCTGGTCTGGTTCAGTCTCTCTGGTCTGGTCTGTCTGTTTTCTCTCTGGTCTGGTCTGGTTCAGTCTTTGGTCTGTAGTCTCAGTCTCTCTCTGGTCTGGTCTGGTTCAGGCCTCTCTCTGGTCTGGTTGGTTCAGGTCTGGTTCTCTGGTCTGGTCTGGTTCAGTCTCTCTCTTCTGGTCTGGTCTGGTCTGTCAGTCTTCTGTTCTGGTCTGGTTCAGTCTCTCTCTCTCTGGTCTGGTCTGGTTCAGTCTCTGGTCTGGTCTCAGTCTCTCTCTCTGGTCTGGTCTGGTTCAGGCTCTCTCTGGTCTGGTCTGGTTTGGTCTCTCTCTCTGGTCTGGTCTGGTTCAGTCTGGTCTGGTTAAGTCTCTCTGGTCTGGTTCAGTCCTCTCTCTGGTCTGGTCTGGTTCAGTCTCTCTCTCTTTGGTCTGGTCTGGTCTCTCTCTCACTGGTCTGGTCTGGTTCAGTCTCTCTGGTCTGGTTCAGTCTCTCTGGTCTGGTTCAGTCTCTGGTCTGGTTCAGTCTCTGGTCTGGTCTGGTTCAGTCTCTCTCTGGTCTGGTTAAGTCTCTCTCTGGTCTGGTTAAGGTCTCTCTCTGGTCTGGTCTGGTTCAGTCTCTCTCTCTGGTCTGGTCTGGTTCAGGGTCTGGTCTGTTCAGTCTCTCTGGTCTGGTCTGGTTCAGTCTCTCTGGTCTGGTCTGGTTCAGTCTTCTGGTCTGGTCTGGTTCAGTCTCTGGTCTGGTCTGGTTAAGTCTCTCTGGTCTGGTTCAGGCCTCTCTCTGGTCTGGTTCAGTCTTTGGTTTGGTTCAGTCTCTCTGGTCTGGTTCAGTCTCTCACTGGTCTGGTCTGGTTCAGTCTCTCTCTCTGGTCTTGGTTCAGTCTCTCTCTCTGGTCTGGTTCAGTCTCTCTCTGGTCTGGTTCAGTCTCTCTCTCTGGTCTGGTTCAGTCTCTCTGGTCTGGTTTAGTCTCTGGTCTGGTTCAGTTCGGTCTGGTTCAGTCTCTCTGGTCTGGTTTAGCTTCTGGTCTGGTTCAGTCTCTCTGGTCTGGTTCAGTCTTTGGTGTAGTTCAGTCTCTCTCTGGTCTGGTTCAGTCTCTCTGGTCTGGTTCAGTCTCTCTGGTCTGGTTCAGTCTCTCTCTCTGGTCTGGTCTGGTTCAGTCTCTCTGGTCTGGTTCAGTCTCTCTCTCTGGTCTGGTCTGGTTCAGTCTCTCTCTCTGGTCTGGTTCAGTCTCTCTCTCTGGTCTGGTCTGGTTCGGTCTCTCTCTCTGGTCTGGTCTGGTTTGGTCTCTCTCTCTTGTCTGGTCTGGTTCAGTCTCTCTCTCTGGTCTGGTTCAGTCTCTCTCTCTGGTCTGGTCTGGTTCAGTCTCTCTCTCTGGTCTGGTCTGGTTCAGTCTCTCTCTCTGGGTCTGGTCTGTTCTCTCTCTCTCTGGTCTGGTTCAGTCTCTCTCTCTGGTCTGGTTAAGTCTCTCTCTCTGGTCTGGTTAAGTCTCTCTCTCTGGTCTGGTTCAGGCCTCTCTCTTTGGTCTGGTCTGGTTCAGTCTCTCTCTCTGGTCTGGTTCAGTCTCTCTCTCTGGTCTGGTCTGGTTCAGTCTCTCTCTGGTCTGGTCTCTCTCTGGTTGGTTCAGGTCTCTCTCTGGTCTTGTCTGGTTCAGTCTCTCTCTCTGGTCTGGTTAAGTCTCTCTCTCTGGTCTGGTTCAGTCTCTCTCTCTGGTCTGGTCTGGTTCAGTCTCTCTCTCTGGTCTGGTCTGGTTCAGGCCTCTCTCTCTGGTCTGGTCTGGTTCAGTCTCTCTCTCTGGTCTGGTTCAGTCTCTCTCTCTCTGGTCTGGTTCAGTCTCTCTCTCTGGTCTGGTTCAGTCTCTCTCTCTGGTCTGGTTCAGTCTCTCTCACTGGTCTGGTCTGGTTCAGTCTCTCTCTGGTCTGGTTCAGTCTCTCTCTGGTCTGGTTCAGTCTCTCTCACTGGTCTGGTCTGGTTCAGTCTCTCTCTGGTCTGGTTCAGTCTCTCTGGTCTGGTTCAGTCTCTCTGGTCTGGTTCTGGTTCAGGTCTGGTTCAGTCTCTCTCACTGGTCTGGTCTGGTTTCAGTCTCTCTTCTGGTCTGGTTCAGTCTCTCTCTCTGGTCTGGTTGGTTCAGTCTCTCTCTCTGGTCTGGTCTGGTCTGGTTCAGGCCTCTCTCTCTGGTCTGGTTCAGTCTCTCACTGGTCTCGTTTGGTTCAGTCTCTCTCTCTGTCTGGTCTGGTTCAGTCCTTATGGTCTGCATGTCCAGGCCTCTCTACCACTCAGACTTTCACTGGAGCAGTTAACCTCCATCACAGACATTCAGACCTACTGCCCATCAACAAACACAACTTCAACTGGAGCTGTGACAGTGAGGGCTAGATAGTGTGTGTGTGTGTGTGTGTGTGTGTGTGTGTGTGTGTGTGTGTGTGTGTGTGTGTGTGTGTGTGTGTGTGTGTGTGTGTGTGTGTGTGTGTGTGTGTGTGTGTGTGTGTGTGTGTGTGTGTGTGTGAGTGTGTGCATTTGTCCTATTTCATACATGTACAAGTGTGTATTCATTTGCATGTGTGAGTTGTAAATGTGTTATTTGCATATCCCAACTATCCCATAGACACCCTTGGAGAATGGGGTCCCAGCCAGGGTCTGCCATGATCAACGGAGACCATGGATCAATTAGGGTTAAGGGCCTTGCTCAGGGGCACAGTGACAGGTTTTACACCTTGTCGGCCTTTTTTTTTGTGTGTTTTTGTACCAGAAGTCATTTTAAACGTTAATGGATGGCATGTTTCTTGGTCCAGATGTCAGTTTGGAAAGTAAAAGGATTCTTATATACCCCATGGTTATAGCGTGCCTGGGCTTAACTCTACTAATAAACATAAACTCCTTTCATTACAAACCCATTACAATTACATTACCAAGCATTAAATACATCTCCTTCTCTCAAGATGGATTATTGCTCAGATTATTAGCTATAATTATCCAATACATCTCCATGTTAAAACAGAGCAGGGCATCTAGAAATGAGAAGGATTAATGAGAGCAGTTAAACTCTCTTTATCTGGTAAAAAACAAAGCTTTTACACTCCATTTGTCCTACATGGTTTATCTGCTGGTCAACCACATGGACTAGTAGTAGTGTGAGCAGTGTATCAGACACCACGCAGTCACACGTAGAACTCCAAACTCCAGGGGCAACCACACAGATTCATTCTGAACATCACCCACACAGCCTCTATAGCAGAGATTGGTCAGACATTGATCGTGTTCCAAGCCGGCCGATATTGGAGTCGTTGCCTTGCATCAGTCAATGGTTGTGTGCCATGTCAGTGACTGTGCAGTCGGGCATCAGACTTCTACATCATGTGATGTGGTTCGCTGATATGTTAAATACCTATCCAGGCGCTGTGAGATTTGGCAGGGGTCTGCAAAGTAGTCTGCCTGGAACAACTCTTTATCTAGGTCACAGAGAGAAACTGCCTCTATAACGTAGACAGAGATTTGACTAAAAACAAGCATCTGGAAAACTCTGAACCCCACAGCCCAGTCCTGTTCAGAGCACCAGCAAGATCCCAGATCTCTCTCGCTTTGCTTTCCCTCTCTCTCTCCATCTCTTTCTACTTCATCAAGGCAGTAATCAAGTCATTTATCCATTGAGTATTTTCAATTAAAGAAAAGTACATATTGGTTTACAGTGTCCCTGGGGAGATGGTATATATTCCCCTTGTATACTAACTGTATACACTCTATACTAACTGTACATTTCCCTTGTATACTAACTGTATATTCCCCCTGTATACTAACTGTACATTCCCCCTGTATACTAACTGTACATTCCCCTGTATACTAACTGTATATTCCCCCTGTATACTAACTGTACATTCCCCCCGTGTTATTTCTTACATTAGTACCCCAGGTCATCTTAGGTTTCATTACGCATACAGTCGAGAAGAACTACTGAATATAAGATCAGCGTCAACTCACCATCAGTACGACCAAGAATATGTTTTTCCGCGACGCGAATCTGTATTCTGCCTTACAAACAGGACAACGGAATGGGTCTCGCTTAAACAGCGACCCAAGGAAACAACTACGAAAGAGGGAAACGGCGGTGTTCTGGTCAGACTCCGAAAAAGGGCACATCGCGCACCACTTCCCAGTATTCTTCTTGCCAATGTCCAGTCTCTCGACAACAAGGTTGATGAAATCCGAGCAAGGTAGTGGCATTCAGAGGACATCAGAGACTGTAGCGTTCTCTGCTTTGCGGAACGCGAGCTTACTGGGAAAGGCTATCCCAGGCGGTGCAGCCAAGCAGGTTTCTCCACGCATCGCGCGGACAGAAACAAACATCTCTCTGGTAAGAAGAGTGGCGGGCGTATGCCTCATGACTAGCGGGACATGGTGTGATGAAGGAAACATACAGGAACTCAAATCCTTCTGTTCACCTGATTTAGAATTCCTCACAATCAAATGTAGACCGCATTATCTTCCAAGAGAATTCTCTTCGATTATAATCACAGCCGTATATATCCCCCAAGCAGACACATCGATGGCTCTGAGCGAACTTTATTTAACTCTTTGCAAACTGGAAAACATTTATCCGGAGGCTGCATTCATTGTAGCTGGGGATTTTAACAAAGCCAATCTGAAAACAAGACTCCCTAAATTTTATCAGCATATCGATTGCGCAACCAGGGGTGGTAAAACCTTGGATCATTGTTACTCTAACTTCCGCGACGCATATAAGGCCCTGCCCCGCCCCCTTTTCGGAAAAGCTGACCACGACTCCATTTTGCTGATCCCTGCCTACAGGCAGAAATTAAAACAAGAGGCTCCCACGCTGAGGTCTGTCCAACGCTGGTCAGACCAAGCTGACTCTACACTCCAAGACTGCTTCCATCACGTGGACTGGGACATGTTTCGTATTGCGTCAGATGGGAATATTGACGAATACGCTGATTCGGTGTGCGAGTTCATTAGAACGTGCGTCGAAGATGTCGTTCCCATAGCAACGATAAAAACATTCCCTAACCAGAAACCGTGGATTGATGGCAGCATTCGCGTGAAACTGAAAGCGCGAACCACTGCTTTAATCAGGGCAAGGTGTCTGGCAACATGACTGAATACAAACAGTGCAGCTATTCCCTCCGCAAGGCTATTAAACAAGCTAAGCGTCAGTACAGAGACAAAGTGGAATCTCAATTCAATGGCTCAGACACAAGAGGCATGTGGCAGGGTCTACAGTCAATCACGGACTACAAGATGAAATCCAGCCCAGTCACGGACCAGGATGTCTTGCTCCCAGGCAGACTAAATAACTTTTTGCCCTTTGAGGACAATACAGTGCCACTGACACGGCCTGCAACGGAAACATGCGGTCTCTCCTTCACTGCAGCCGAGGTGAGTAAGACATTTAAACGTGTTAACCCTCGCAAGGCTGCAGGCCCAGACGGCATCCCCAGCCGCGCCCTCAGAGCATGCGCAGACCAGCTGGCCGGTGTGTTTACGGACATATTCAATCAATCCCTATACCAGTCTGCTGTTCCCACATGCTTCAAGAGGGCCACCATTGTTCCTGTTCCCAAGAAAGCTAAGGTAACTGAGCTAAACGACTACCGCCCGTAGCACTCACTTCCGTCATCATGAAGTGCTTTGAGAGACTAGTCAAGGACCATATCACCTCCACCCTACCTGACACCCTAGACCCACTCCAATTTGCTTACCGCCCAAATAGGTCCACAGACGATGCAATCTCAACCACACTGCACACTGCCTAACCCACCTGGACAAGAGGAATACCTATGTGAGAATGCTGTTCATCGACTACAGCTCGGCATTCAACACCATAGTACCCTCCAAGCTGTCATCAAGCTCGAGACCCTGGGTCTCGACCCGCCCCTGTGCAACTGGGTACTGGACTTCCTGACGGGCCGCCCCCGGGTGGTGAGGGTGGGCAACAACATCTCCTCCCCCGCTGATCCTCAACACGGGGCCCCACAAGGTGCGTTCTGAGCCCTCTCCTGTACTCCCTGTTCACCCGACTGCGTGGCCACGCACGCCTCCAACTCAATCATCAGAGTTTGCGGACGACACAACAGTGGTAGGCTTGATTACCAACAACGGCGAGGCGGCCTACAGGGAGGAGGTGAGGGCCCTCGGAGTGTGGTGTCAGGAAAATAACCTCACACTCAACGTCAACAAAACTAAGGAGATGATTGTGGACTTCAGGAAACAGCAGAGGGAACACCCCCCTATCCACATCGATGGAACAGTAGTGGAGAGGGTAGCTAGTTTTAAGTTCCTCGGCATACACATCACAGACAAACTGAATTGGTCCACTCACACTGACAGCGTCGTGAAGAAGGCACAGCAGCGCCTATTCAACCTCAGGAGGCTGAAGAAATTCGGCTTGTCACCAAAAGCACTCACAAACTTCTACAGATGCACAATCGAGAGCATCCTGGCGGGCTGTATCACCGCCTGGTACGGCAACTGCTCCGCCCTCAACCGTAAGGCTCTCAGAGGGTAGTGAGGACTGCACAACGCATCACCCCGGGGGCAAACTACCTGCCCTCCAGGACACCTACACCACCCGTTGTTACAGGAAGGCCATAAAGATCATCAAGGACATCAACCACCCGAACCACTGCCTGTTCACCCCGCTATCATCCAGAAGGCGAGGTCAGTACAGGTGCATCAAAGCTGGGACCGAGGGACTGAAAAACAGCTTCTATCTCAAGGCCATCAGACTGTTAAACAGCCACCACTAACAGTGAGTGGCTGCTGCCAACACACTGTCATTGACACTGACCCAACTCCAGCCATTTTAATAATGGGAATTGATGGGAATTATGTAAATATATCACTAGCCACTTTAAACAATGCTACCTTATATAATGTTACTTACCCTACATTATTCATCTCATATGCATATGTATATACTGTACTCTACATCATCGACTGCATCCTTATGTAACACATGTATCACTAGCCACTTTAACTGCCACTTTGTTTACTTTGTCTACACACTCATCTCATATGTATATACTGTACTCGATTCCATCTACTGTATGCTGCTCCTACCAACATCATGATGTATATCCTTATGTACATATTCCATATCCTTACACTGTGTATAAGTTGGTAGTTTGGAATTGTTAGTTAGATTACTTGTTGGTTATCACTGCATTGTCAGACTAGAAGCACAAATTTCGCTACACTCGCATTTAACATCATACTAACTGTATACTAACTGTATATTCCCCTGTATACTAACTGTATACTAACTGTATATTCCCCCTGTATACTAACTGTATACTAACTGTATATTCCCCCTGTATACTAACTGTATACTAACTGTATATTCCCCCTGTATACTAACTGTATACTAACTGTACATTCCCCCTGTATACTAACTGTACATTCCCCCTGTATACTAACTGTACATTCCCCCTGTATACTAACTGTATACTAACTGTACATTCCCCCTGTATACTAACTGTATATCCCCTGTATACTAACTGTATATTCCCCCTGTATACTAACTGTACATTCCTCCTGTATACTAACTGTACATTCCCCCTGTATACTAACTGTATATCCCCTGTATACTAACTGTATACTAACTGTACATTCCCCCTGTATACTAACTGTACATTCCCCCTGTATACTAACTGTACATTCCTCCTGTATACTAACTGTACATTCCCCCTGTATACTAACTGTATATCCCCCTGTATACTAACTGTACATTCCCCCTGTATAATAACTGTATACTAACTGTACATTCCCTCTGTATACTAACTGTACATTCCCCCTGTATACTAACTGTATATTAACTGTACATTCCCCCTGTATACTAACTGTATACTAACTGTATATTCCCCCTGTATACTAACTGTACATTCCCCCTGTATACTAACTGTATATCCCCATGTATACTAACTGTATACTAACTGTACATTCCCCTGTATACTAACTGTACATTCCCCTGTATACTAACTGTATACTAACTGTATATTCCCCCTGTATACTAACTGTACATTCCCCCTGTATACTAACTGTATATCCCCATGTATACTAACTGTATACTAACTGTACATTCCCCCTGTATACTAACTGTATATCCCCTGTATACTAACTGTATATTCCCCCTGTATACTAACTGTATACTAACTGTACATTCCCCCTGTATACTAACTGTATATCCCCCTGTATACTAACTGTATACTAACTGTACATTCCCCCTGTATACTAACTGTACATTCCCCGGTATACTAACTGTACATTCCCCCTGTATACTAACTGTATACTAACTGTACATTCCCCCTGTATACTAACTGTATACTAACTGTATATTCCCCCTGTATACTAACTGTATACTAACTGTATATTCCCCCTGTATACTAACTGTATACTAACTGTATATTCCCCCTGTATACTAACTGTATACTAACTGTATATTCCCCCTGTATACTAACTGTATACTAACTGTACATCCCCCCTGTATACTAACTGTACATTCCCCCGGTATACTAACTGTACATTCCCCCGGTATACTAACTGTACATTCCCCCTGTATACTAACTAACTGTATACTAACTGTACATTCCCCCTGTATACTAACTGTATATCCCCTGTATACTAACTGTATATTCCCCCTGTATACTAACTGTACATTCCCCCTGTATACTAACTGTACATTCCCCCTGTATACTAACTGTATATCCCCCTGTATACTAACTGTATACTAACTGTACATTCCCCCTGTATACTAACTGTACATTCCCCCTGTATACTAACTGTATATTCCCCCTGTATACTAACTGCACATTCCCCCTGTATACTAACTGTACATTCCCCTGTATACTAACTGTATACTAACTGTATATTCCCCTGTATACTAACTGTATACTAACTGTATATTCCCCCTGTATACTAACTGTACATTCCCCCTGTATACTAACTGTACATTCCCCCTGTATACTAACTGTATATCCCCCTGTATACTAACTGTACATTCCCCCTGTATAATAACTATATATCCCCCTGTATACTAACTGTATACTAACTGTACATTCCCCCTGTATACTAACTGTACATTCCCCCTGTATACTAACTGTATATTCCCCTGTATACTAACTGTATATCCCCCTGTATACTAACTGTATATTCCCCTGTATACTAACTGTACATTCCCCCTGTATACTAACTGTACATTCCCCTGTATACTAACTGTATATCCCCTGTATACTAACTGTATACTAACTGTACATTCCCCTGTATACTAACTGTACATTCCCCCTGTATACTAACTGTACATTCCCCCTGTATACTAACTGTATATTCCCCCTGTATACTAACTGTATATCCCCCTGTATACTAACTGTACATTCCCCCTGTATACTAACTGTACATTCCCCCTGTATACTAACTGTATACTAACTGTATATTCCCCCTGTATACTAACTGTACATTCCCCCTGTATACTAACTGTATATCCCCCTGTATACTAACTGTATACTAACTGTACATTCCCCCTGTATACTAACTGTATATCCCCCTGTATACTAACTGTACATTCCCCCTGTATACTAACTGTATATCCCCTGTATACTAACTGTACATTCCCCCTGTATACTAACTGTACATTCCCCTGTATACTAACTGTATATCCCCTGTATACTAACTGTACATTCCCCCTGTATACTAACTGTATATCCCCTGTATACTAACTGTACATTCCCCCTGTATACTAACTGTATATTCCCCTGTATACTAACTGTACATTCCCCCTGTATACTAACTGTATACTAACTGTACATTCCCCCTGTATACTAACTGTACATTCCCCCTGTATACTAACTGTATATTCCCCCTGTATACTAACTGTATATTCCCCTGTATACTAACTGTACATTCCCCCTGTATACTAACTGTATATCCCCCTGTATACTAACTGTACATTCTCCCTGTATACTAACTGTATATCCCCTGTATACTAACTGTACATTCCCCCTGTATACTAACTGTATATTCCCCCTGTATACTAACTGTACATTCCCCCTGTATACTAACTGTATATCCCCCTGTATACTAACTGTACATTCCCCCTGTATACTAACTGTACATGCCCCCTGTATACTAACTGTATATCCCCCTGTATACTAACTGTATACTAACTGTACATTCCCCCTGTATACTAACTGTATACTAACTGTATATCCCCCTG
>NW_026288952.1:0-53229 GCF_023373465.1 Oncorhynchus keta | reverse complement strand
ATCTTACATATCCATACATCTTACATATCCATACATCTTACACATCCATACATCTTACATATCCATACATCTTACACATCCATACATCATACACATCCATACATCTTACATATCCATACATCTTACATATCCATACATCTTACATATCCATACACCATACATCTTACATATCCATACATCTTACATATCCATACATCTTACACATCCATACATCTTACATATCCATACATCTTACATATCCATACACCATACATCTTACATATCCATACACCATACATCTTACATATACATATTTTGGATAGATACAGTTGAAGTCGGGGTCATTAAAACTCATTTTTCAACCACTCCACAAATTTCTTGTTAATAAACTATAGGTTTTGACAAGTCGGTTAGGACATCTACTTTGTGCATGACACAAGTCATTTTTCCAACAGTTGTTTACAGACATATTATAAATCACTGTATCGCAATTCCAGTTGGTCAAACGTTTACATACACTAAGTTGACTGTGCCTTTAAACAGCTTGGAAAATTCCAGAAAATTATGTCATGGCTTTAGAAGCTTCTGATAGGCTAATTGACATCATTTGAGTCAATTGGAGGTGTACCTGTGGATGCATTTCAAGGCCTACATTCTAACTCAGTACCTCTTTGCTTGGCATCATGGGAAAATCTAAAGAAATCAGCCAAGACCTCAGAAAAAACATTGTAGACCTCCACAAGTCTGGTTCATCCTTGGGAGCAATTTCCAAATGCCTGAAGGTACCACATTCACCTGATGAGGAAACCCTGACTGTGCACTTTGACATATAATAAGGTGATTAAACTATAGTCTGAGTCATATTATAAGGTGATTAAACTATAGTCTGAGTCATATTATAAGGTGTATAAACTATAGTCTGAGTTATATTATAAGGTGATTAAACTATAGTCTGAGTCATATTATAAGGTGAATAAACTATAGTCTGAGTTATATTATAAGGTGATTAAACTATAGTCTGAGTCATATTATAAGGTGATTAAACTATAGTCTGAGTCATATTATAAGGTGTATAAACTATAGTCTGAGTTATATTATAAGGTGATTAAACTATAGTCTGAGTCATATTATAAGGTGAATAAACTATAGTCTGAGTTATATTATAAGGTGATTAAACTATAGTCTGAGTCATATTATAAGGTGTATAAACTATAGTCTGAGTTATATTATAAGGTGATTAAACTATAGTCTGAGTCATATAATAAGGTGATTAAACTATAGTCTGAGTCATATTATAAGGTGTATAAACTATAGTCTGAGTTATATAATAAGGTGATTAAACTATAGTCTGGGTCATATTATAAGGTGAATAAACTATAGTCTGAGTCATATTATAAGGTGATTAAACTATAGTCTGAGTCATATAATAAGGTGATTAAACTATAGTCTGAGTCATATTATAAGGTGTATAAACTATAGTCTGAGTCATATTATAAGGTGATTAAACTATAGTCTGGGTCATATTATAAGGTGTATAAACTATAGTCTGAGTCATATTATAAGGTGATTAAACTATAGTCTGAGTCATATTATAAGGTGAATAAACTATAGTCTGAGTTATATTATAAGGTGAATAAACTATAGTCTGAGTTATATTATAAGGTGATTAAACTATAGTCTGAGTCATATTATAAGGTGTATAAACTATAGTCTGAGTTATATTATAAGGTGATTAAACTATAGTCTGAGTCATATTATAAGGTGTATAAACTATAGTCTGAGTTATATTATAAGGTGATTAAACTATAGTCTGAGTCATATTATAAGGTGTATAAACTATAGTCTGAGTCATATTATAAGGTGTATAAACTATAGTCTGAGTTATATTATAAGGTGATTAAACTATAGTCTGAGTCATATTATAAGGTGTATAAACTATAGTCTGAGTTATATTATAAGGTGATTAAACTATAGTCTGAGTCATATTATAAGGTGAATAAACTATAGTCTGAGTCATATTATAAGGTGATTAAACTATAGTCTGAGTCATATTATAAGTTGATTAAACTATAGTCTGAGTCATATTATAAGGTGATTAAACTATAGCCTGAGTCATATTATAAGGTGATTAAACTATAGTCTGAGTGATATTATAAGGTGAATAAACTATAGTCTGAGTCATATTATAAGGTGATTAAACTATAGCCTGAGTTATATTATAAGGTGATTAAACTATAGTCTGAGTCATATTATAAGGTGATTAAACTATAGTCTGAGTTATATTATAAGGTGATTAAACTATAGTCTGAGTCATATTATAAGGTGAATAAACTATAGTCTGAGTTATATTATAAGGTGTATAAACTATAGTCTGAGTCATATTATAAGGTGTATAAACTATAGTCTGAGTTATATTATAAGGTGATTAAACTATAGTCTGAGTTATATTATAAGGTGATTAAACTATAGTCTGAGTCATATTATAAGGTGAATAAACTATAGTCTGAGTCATATTATAAGGTGTATAAACTATAGTCTGAGTTATATTATAAGGTGTATAAACTATAGTCTGAGTTATATTATAAGGTGATTAAACTATAGTCTGAGTTATATTATAAGGTGATTAAACTATAGTCTGAGTCATATTATAAGGTGTATAAACTATAGTCTGAGTTATATTATAAGGTGATTAAACTATAGTCTGAGTTATATTATAAGGTGATTAAACTATAGTCTGAGTCATATTATAAGGTGTATAAACTATAGTCTGAGTTATATTATAAGGTGATTAAACTATAGTCTGAGTCATATTATAAGGTGTATAAACTATAGTCTGAGTTATATTATAAGGTGATTAAACTATAGTCTGAGTCATATTATAAGGTGAATAAACTATAGTCTGAGTCATATTATAAGGTGATTAAACTATAGTCTGAGTTATATTATAAGGTGATTAAACTATAGTCTGAGTCATATTATAAGGTGAATAAACTATAGTCTGAGTTATATTATAAGGTGATTAAACTATAGTCTGAGTCATATTATAAGGTGATTAAACTATAGTCTGAGTCATATTATAAGGTGTATAAACTATAGTCTGAGTTATATTATAAGGTGATTAAACTATAGTCTGAGTCATATTATAAGGTGTATAAACTATAGTCTGAGTTATATTATAAGGTGATTAAACTATAGTCTGAGTCATATTATAAGGTGTATAAACTATAGTCTGAGTCATATTATAAGGTGTATAAACTATAGTCTGAGTTATATTATAAGGTGATTAAACTATAGTCTGAGTCATATTATAAGGTGTATAAACTATAGTCTGAGTTATATTATAAGGTGATTAAACTATAGTCTGAGTCATATTATAAGGTGAATAAACTATAGTCTGAGTCATATTATAAGGTGATTAAACTATAGTCTGAGTCATATTATAAGTTGATTAAACTATAGTCTGAGTCATATTATAAGGTGATTAAACTATAGCCTGAGTCATATTATAAGGTGATTAAACTATAGTCTGAGTGATATTATAAGGTGAATAAACTATAGTCTGAGTCATATTATAAGGTGATTAAACTATAGCCTGAGTTATATTATAAGGTGATTAAACTATAGTCTGAGTCATATTATAAGGTGATTAAACTATAGTCTGAGTTATATTATAAGGTGATTAAACTATAGTCTGAGTCATATTATAAGGTGAATAAACTATAGTCTGAGTTATATTATAAGGTGTATAAACTATAGTCTGAGTCATATTATAAGGTGTATAAACTATAGTCTGAGTTATATTATAAGGTGATTAAACTATAGTCTGAGTTATATTATAAGGTGATTAAACTATAGTCTGAGTCATATTATAAGGTGAATAAACTATAGTCTGAGTCATATTATAAGGTGTATAAACTATAGTCTGAGTTATATTATAAGGTGTATAAACTATAGTCTGAGTTATATTATAAGGTGATTAAACTATAGTCTGAGTTATATTATAAGGTGATTAAACTATAGTCTGAGTCATATTATAAGGTGTATAAACTATAGTCTGAGTTATATTATAAGGTGATTAAACTATAGTCTGAGTTATATTATAAGGTGATTAAACTATAGTCTGAGTCATATTATAAGGTGTATAAACTATAGTCTGAGTTATATTATAAGGTGATTAAACTATAGTCTGAGTCATATTATAAGGTGTATAAACTATAGTCTGAGTTATATTATAAGGTGATTAAACTATAGTCTGAGTCATATTATAAGGTGAATAAACTATAGTCTGAGTCATATTATAAGGTGATTAAACTATAGTCTGAGTTATATTATAAGGTGAATAAACTATAGTCTGAGTCATATTATAAGGTGATTAAACTATAGCCTGAGTTATATTATAAGGTGATTAAACTATAGTCTGAGTCATATTATAAGGTGATTAAACTATAGTCTGAGTCATATTATAAGGTGATTAAACTATAGCCTGAGTCATATTATAAGGTGATTAAACTATAGTCTGAGTCATATTATAAGGTGTATAAACTATAGTCTGAGTCATATTATAAGGTGATTAAACTATAGTCTGAGTCATATTATAAGGTGATTAAACTATAGCCTGAGTCATATTATAAGGTGTATAAACTATAGTCTGAGTCATATAATAAGGTGATTAAACTATAGTCTGAGTCATATAATAAGGTGATTAAACTATAGTCTGAGTCATATAATAAGGTGATTAAACTATAGTCTGAGTTATATAATAAGGTGATTAAACTATAGTCTGAGTCATATTATAAGGTGATTAAACTATAGTCTGAGTCATATAATAAGGTGATTAAACTATAGTCTGAGTCATATTATAAGGTGATTAAACTATAGTCTGAGTTATATTATAAGGTGATTAAACTACAGTCTGAGTCATATTATAAGGTGATTAAACTATAGTCTGAGTCATATTATAAGGTGTATAAACTATAGTCTGAGTTATATTATAAGGTGATTAAACTATAGTCTGAGTTATATTATAAGGTGATTAAACTATAGTCTGAGTTATATTATAAGGTGAATAAACTATAGTCTGAGTTATATTATAAGGTGAATAAACTATAGTCTGAGTTATATTATAAGGTGTATAAACTATAGTCTGAGTTATATTATAAGGTGAATAAACTATAGTCTGAGTTGTATTATAAGGTGATTAAACTATAGTCTGAGTCATATTATAAGGTGTATAAACTATAGTCTGAGTTATATTATAAGGTGAATAAACTATAGTCTGAGTTATATTATAAGGTGTATAAACTATAGTCTGAGTTATATTATAAGGTGATTAAACTATAGTCTGAGTTATATTATAAGGTGATTAAACTATAGTCTGAGTCATATTATCAGGTGAATAAACTATAGTCTGAGTCATATTATAAGGTGTATAAACTATAGTCTGAGTTATATTATAAGGTGTATAAACTATAGTCTGAGTTATATTATAAGGTGATTAAACTATAGTCTGAGTTATATTATAAGGTGATTAAACTATAGTCTGAGTTATATTATAAGGTGATTAAACTATAGCCTGAGTCATATTATAAGGTGATTAAACTATAGCCTGAGTCATATTATAAGGTGAATAAACTATAGTCTGAGTTATATTATAAGGTGATTAAACTATAGTCTGAGTCATATTATAAGGTGTATAAACTATAGTCTGAGTTATATTATAAGGTGATTAAACTATAGTCTGAGTTATATTATAAGGTGATTAAACTATAGTCTGAGTTATATTATAAGGTGAATAAACTATAGTCTGAGTTATATTATAAGGTGAATAAACTATAGTCTGAGTTATATTATAAGGTGTATAAACTATAGTCTGAGTTATATTATAAGGTGAATAAACTATAGTCTGAGTTGTATTATAAGGTGATTAAACTATAGTCTGAGTCATATTATAAGGTGTATAAACTATAGTCTGAGTTATATTATAAGGTGAATAAACTATAGTCTGAGTTATATTATAAGGTGATTAAACTATAGTCTGAGTTATATTATAAGGTGATTAAACTATAGTCTGAGTCATATTATAAGGTGATTAAACTATAGTCTGAGTTATATTATAAGGTGATTAAACTATAGTCTGAGTCATATTATAAGGTGAATAAACTATAGTCTGAGTCATATTATAAGGTGAATAAACTATAGTCTGAGTTATATTATAAGGTGAATAAACTATAGTCTGAGTCATATTATAAGGTGGTTAAACTATAGTCTGAGTTATATTATAAGGTGATTAAACTATAGTCTGAGTTATATTATAATGTGATTAAACTATAGTCTGAGTTATATTATAAGGTGATTAAACTATAGTCTGAGTCATATTATAAGGTGTATAAACTATAGTCTGAGTCATATTATAAGGTGGTTAAACTATAGTCTGAGTCATATTATAAGGTGTATAAACTATAGTCTGAGTCATATTATAAGGTGTATAAACTATAGTCTGAGTCATATTATAAGGTGTATAAACTATAGTCTGAGTCATATTATAAGGTGTATAAACTATAGTCTGAGTCATATTATAAGGTGAATAAACTATAGTCTGAGTCATATTATAAGGTGTATAAACTATAGTCTGAGTCATATTATAAGGTGGTTAAACTATAGTCTGAGACATATTATAAGGTGTATAAACTATAGTCTGAGTCATATTATAAGGTGAATAAACTATAGTCTGAGTCATATTATAAGGTGTATAAACTATAGTCTGAGTCATATTATAAGGTGGTTAAACTATAGTCTGAGTCATATTATAAGGTGAATAAACTATAGTCTGAGTCATATTATAAGGTGATTAAACTATAGTCTGAGTTATATTATAAGGTGATTAAACTATAGTTTGAGTCATATTATAAGGTGATTAAACTATAGTCTGAGTTATATTATAATGTGATTAAACTATAGTCTGAGTTATATTATAAGGTGATTAAACTATAGTCTGAGTCATATTATAAGGTGTATAAACTATAGTCTGAGTTATATTATAAGGTGATTAAACTATAGTCTGAGTCATATTATAAGGTGTATAAACTATAGTCTGAGTTATATTATAAGGTGATTAAACTATAGTCTGAGTCATATTATAAGGTGTATAAACTATAGTCTGAGTCATATTATAAGGTGTATAAACTATAGTCTGAGTTATATTATAAGGTGATTAAACTATAGTCTGAGTCATATTATAAGGTGTATAAACTATAGTCTGAGTTATATTATAAGGTGATTAAACTATAGTCTGAGTCATATTATAAGGTGAATAAACTATAGTCTGAGTCATATTATAAGGTGATTAAACTATAGTCTGAGTCATATTATAAGTTGATTAAACTATAGTCTGAGTCATATTATAAGGTGATTAAACTATAGCCTGAGTCATATTATAAGGTGATTAAACTATAGTCTGAGTGATATTATAAGGTGAATAAACTATAGTCTGAGTCATATTATAAGGTGATTAAACTATAGCCTGAGTTATATTATAAGGTGATTAAACTATAGTCTGAGTCATATTATAAGGTGATTAAACTATAGTCTGAGTTATATTATAAGGTGATTAAACTATAGTCTGAGTCATATTATAAGGTGAATAAACTATAGTCTGAGTTATATTATAAGGTGTATAAACTATAGTCTGAGTCATATTATAAGGTGTATAAACTATAGTCTGAGTTATATTATAAGGTGATTAAACTATAGTCTGAGTTATATTATAAGGTGATTAAACTATAGTCTGAGTCATATTATAAGGTGAATAAACTATAGTCTGAGTCATATTATAAGGTGTATAAACTATAGTCTGAGTTATATTATAAGGTGTATAAACTATAGTCTGAGTTATATTATAAGGTGATTAAACTATAGTCTGAGTTATATTATAAGGTGATTAAACTATAGTCTGAGTCATATTATAAGGTGTATAAACTATAGTCTGAGTTATATTATAAGGTGATTAAACTATAGTCTGAGTTATATTATAAGGTGATTAAACTATAGTCTGAGTCATATTATAAGGTGTATAAACTATAGTCTGAGTTATATTATAAGGTGATTAAACTATAGTCTGAGTCATATTATAAGGTGTATAAACTATAGTCTGAGTTATATTATAAGGTGATTAAACTATAGTCTGAGTCATATTATAAGGTGAATAAACTATAGTCTGAGTCATATTATAAGGTGATTAAACTATAGTCTGAGTTATATTATAAGGTGAATAAACTATAGTCTGAGTCATATTATAAGGTGATTAAACTATAGCCTGAGTTATATTATAAGGTGATTAAACTATAGTCTGAGTCATATTATAAGGTGATTAAACTATAGTCTGAGTCATATTATAAGGTGATTAAACTATAGCCTGAGTCATATTATAAGGTGATTAAACTATAGTCTGAGTCATATTATAAGGTGTATAAACTATAGTCTGAGTCATATTATAAGGTGATTAAACTATAGTCTGAGTCATATTATAAGGTGATTAAACTATAGCCTGAGTCATATTATAAGGTGTATAAACTATAGTCTGAGTCATATAATAAGGTGATTAAACTATAGTCTGAGTCATATAATAAGGTGATTAAACTATAGTCTGAGTCATATAATAAGGTGATTAAACTATAGTCTGAGTTATATAATAAGGTGATTAAACTATAGTCTGAGTCATATTATAAGGTGATTAAACTATAGTCTGAGTCATATAATAAGGTGATTAAACTATAGTCTGAGTCATATTATAAGGTGATTAAACTATAGTCTGAGTTATATTATAAGGTGATTAAACTACAGTCTGAGTCATATTATAAGGTGATTAAACTATAGTCTGAGTCATATTATAAGGTGTATAAACTATAGTCTGAGTTATATTATAAGGTGATTAAACTATAGTCTGAGTTATATTATAAGGTGATTAAACTATAGTCTGAGTTATATTATAAGGTGAATAAACTATAGTCTGAGTTATATTATAAGGTGAATAAACTATAGTCTGAGTTATATTATAAGGTGTATAAACTATAGTCTGAGTTATATTATAAGGTGAATAAACTATAGTCTGAGTTGTATTATAAGGTGATTAAACTATAGTCTGAGTCATATTATAAGGTGTATAAACTATAGTCTGAGTTATATTATAAGGTGAATAAACTATAGTCTGAGTTATATTATAAGGTGTATAAACTATAGTCTGAGTTATATTATAAGGTGATTAAACTATAGTCTGAGTTATATTATAAGGTGATTAAACTATAGTCTGAGTCATATTATCAGGTGAATAAACTATAGTCTGAGTCATATTATAAGGTGTATAAACTATAGTCTGAGTTATATTATAAGGTGTATAAACTATAGTCTGAGTTATATTATAAGGTGATTAAACTATAGTCTGAGTTATATTATAAGGTGATTAAACTATAGTCTGAGTTATATTATAAGGTGATTAAACTATAGCCTGAGTCATATTATAAGGTGATTAAACTATAGCCTGAGTCATATTATAAGGTGAATAAACTATAGTCTGAGTTATATTATAAGGTGATTAAACTATAGTCTGAGTCATATTATAAGGTGTATAAACTATAGTCTGAGTTATATTATAAGGTGATTAAACTATAGTCTGAGTTATATTATAAGGTGATTAAACTATAGTCTGAGTTATATTATAAGGTGAATAAACTATAGTCTGAGTTATATTATAAGGTGAATAAACTATAGTCTGAGTTATATTATAAGGTGTATAAACTATAGTCTGAGTTATATTATAAGGTGAATAAACTATAGTCTGAGTTGTATTATAAGGTGATTAAACTATAGTCTGAGTCATATTATAAGGTGTATAAACTATAGTCTGAGTTATATTATAAGGTGAATAAACTATAGTCTGAGTTATATTATAAGGTGATTAAACTATAGTCTGAGTTATATTATAAGGTGATTAAACTATAGTCTGAGTCATATTATAAGGTGATTAAACTATAGTCTGAGTTATATTATAAGGTGATTAAACTATAGTCTGAGTCATATTATAAGGTGAATAAACTATAGTCTGAGTCATATTATAAGGTGAATAAACTATAGTCTGAGTTATATTATAAGGTGAATAAACTATAGTCTGAGTCATATTATAAGGTGGTTAAACTATAGTCTGAGTTATATTATAAGGTGATTAAACTATAGTCTGAGTTATATTATAATGTGATTAAACTATAGTCTGAGTTATATTATAAGGTGATTAAACTATAGTCTGAGTCATATTATAAGGTGTATAAACTATAGTCTGAGTCATATTATAAGGTGGTTAAACTATAGTCTGAGTCATATTATAAGGTGTATAAACTATAGTCTGAGTCATATTATAAGGTGTATAAACTATAGTCTGAGTCATATTATAAGGTGTATAAACTATAGTCTGAGTCATATTATAAGGTGTATAAACTATAGTCTGAGTCATATTATAAGGTGAATAAACTATAGTCTGAGTCATATTATAAGGTGTATAAACTATAGTCTGAGTCATATTATAAGGTGGTTAAACTATAGTCTGAGACATATTATAAGGTGTATAAACTATAGTCTGAGTCATATTATAAGGTGAATAAACTATAGTCTGAGTCATATTATAAGGTGTATAAACTATAGTCTGAGTCATATTATAAGGTGGTTAAACTATAGTCTGAGTCATATTATAAGGTGAATAAACTATAGTCTGAGTCATATTATAAGGTGATTAAACTATAGTCTGAGTTATATTATAAGGTGATTAAACTATAGTTTGAGTCATATTATAAGGTGATTAAACTATAGTCTGAGTTATATTATAAGGTGATTAAACTATAGTCTGAGTCATATTATAAGGTGATTAAACTATAGTCTGAGTCATATTATAAGGTGAATAAACTATAGTCTGAGTTATATTATAAGGTGATTAAACTATAGTCTGAGTTATATTATAAGGTGATTAAACTATAGTCTGAGTCATATTATAAGGTGATTAAACTATAGTCTGAGTTATATTATAAGGTGATTAAACTATAGTCTGAGTCATATTATAAGGTGAATAAACTATAGTCTGAGTCATATTATAAGGTGAATAAACTATAGTCTGTGTCATATTATAAGGTGAATAAACTATAGTCTGAGTCATATTATAAGGTGAATAAACTATAGTCTGAGTCATATTATAAGGTGAATAAACTATAGCCTGAGTCATATTATAAGGTGATTAAACTATAGCCTGAGTTATATTATAAGGTGTATAAACTATAGCCTGAGTCATATTATAAGGTGATTAAACTATAGTCTGAGTCATATTATAAGGTGGTTAAACTATAGTCTGAGTTATATTATAAGGTGATTAAACTATAGTCTGAGTCATATTATAAGGTGATTAAACTATAGTCTGAGTCATATTATAAGGTGATTAAACTATAGTCTGAGTCATATTATAAGGTGGTTAAACTATAGTCTGAGTTATATTATAAGGTGATTAAACTATAGTCTGAGTTATATTATAATGTGATTAAACTATAGTCTGAGTTATATTATAAGGTGATTAAACTATAGTCTGAGTCATATTATAAGGTGATTAAACTATAGCCTGAGTTATATTATAAGGTGATTAAACTATAGTCTGAGTTATATTATAAGGTGATTAAACTATAGTCTGAGTCATATTATAAGGTGATTAAACTATAGTCTGAGTCATATTATAAGGTGATTAAACTATAGCCTGTGTCATATTATAAGGTGAATAAACTATAGTCTGAGTCATATTATAAGGTGATTAAACTATAGTCTGAGTCATATTATAAGGTGAATAAACTATAGTCTGAGTTATATTATAAGGTGATTAAACTATAGTCTGAGTCATATTATAAGGTGATTAAACTATAGTCTGAGTCATATTATAAGGTGATTAAACTATAGTCTGAGTTATATTATAAGGTGATTAAACTATAGTCTGAGTCATATTATAAGGTGAATAAACTATAGTCTGAGTAATATTATAAGGTGAATAAACTATAGTCTGAGTTATATTATAAGGTGAATAAACTATAGTCTGAGTCATATTATAAGGTGGTTAAACTATAGTCTGAGTTATATTATAAGGTGATTAAACTATAGTCTGAGTTATATTATAATGTGATTAAACTATAGTCTGAGTTATATTATAAGGTGATTAAACTATAGTCTGAGTCATATTATAAGGTGTATAAACTATAGTCTGAGTCATATTATAAGGTGATTAAACTATAGCCTGAGTTATATTATAAGGTGTATAAACTATAGTCTGAGTCATATTATAAGGTGATTAAACTATAGCCTGAGTTATATTATAAGGTGTATAAACTATAGTCTGAGTCATATTATAAGGTGATTAAACTATAGTCTGAGTAATATTATAAGGTGAATAAACTATAGTCTGAGTTATATTATAAGGTGATTAAACTATAGTCTGAGTTATATTATAAGGTGATTAAACTATAGTCTGAGTCATATTATAAGGTGATTAAACTATAGTCTGAGTTATATTATAAGGTGATTAAACTATAGTCTGAGTCATATTATAAGGTGAATAAACTATAGTCTGAGTCATATTATAAGGTGAATAAACTATAGTCTGTGTCATATTATAAGGTGAATAAACTATAGTCTGAGTCATATTATAAGGTGAATAAACTATAGTCTGAGTCATATTATAAGGTGAATAAACTATAGCCTGAGTCATATTATAAGGTGATTAAACTATAGCCTGAGTTATATTATAAGGTGTATAAACTATAGCCTGAGTCATATTATAAGGTGATTAAACTATAGTCTGAGTCATATTATAAGGTGGTTAAACTATAGTCTGAGTTATATTATAAGGTGATTAAACTATAGTCTGAGTCATATTATAAGGTGATTAAACTATAGTCTGAGTCATATTATAAGGTGATTAAACTATAGTCTGAGTCATATTATAAGGTGGTTAAACTATAGTCTGAGTTATATTATAAGGTGATTAAACTATAGTCTGAGTTATATTATAATGTGATTAAACTATAGTCTGAGTTATATTATAAGGTGATTAAACTATAGTCTGAGTCATATTATAAGGTGATTAAACTATAGCCTGAGTTATATTATAAGGTGATTAAACTATAGTCTGAGTTATATTATAAGGTGATTAAACTATAGTCTGAGTCATATTATAAGGTGAATAAACTATAGCCTGAGTCATATTATAAGGTGATTAAACTATAGCCTGAGTTATATTATAAGGTGTATAAACTATAGCCTGAGTCATATTATAAGGTGATTAAACTATAGTCTGAGTCATATTATAAGGTGAATAAACTATAGTCTGAGTCATATTATAAGGTGAATAAACTATAGTCTGAGTCATATTATAAGGTGAATAAACTATAGCCTGAGTCATATTATAAGGTGATTAAACTATAGTCTGAGTTATATTATAAGGTGATTAAACTATAGTCTGAGTCATATTATAAGGTGATTAAACTATAGTCTGAGTTATATTATAAGGTGATTAAACTATAGTCTGAGTCATATTATAAGGTGATTAAACTATAGCCTGAGTTATATTATAAGGTGATTAAACTATAGTCTGAGTTATATTATAAGGTGATTAAACTATAGTCTGAGTTATATTATAAGGTGATTAAACTATAGTCTGAGTCATATTATAAGGTGATTAAACTATAGTCTGAGTTATATTATAAGGTGATTAAACTATAGTCTGAGTTATATTATAATGTGATTAAACTATAGTCTGAGTTATATTATAAGGTGATTAAACTATAGTCTGAGTCATATTATAAGGTGATTAAACTATAGCCTGAGTTATATTATAAGGTGATTAAACTATAGTCTGAGTTATATTATAAGGTGATTAAACTATAGTCTGAGTCATATTATAAGGTGATTAAACTATAGTCTGAGTCATATTATAAGGTGATTAAACTATAGCCTGAGTCATATTATAAGGTGAATAAACTATAGTCTGAGTCATATTATAAGGTGATTAAACTATAGTCTGAGTCATATTAAAAGGTGATTAAACTATAGTCTGAGTTATATTATAAGGTGATTAAACTATAGTCTGAGTCATATTATAAGGTGAATAAACTATAGTCTGAGTAATATTATAAGGTGAATAAACTATAGTCTGAGTTATATTATAAGGTGAATAAACTATAGTCTGAGTCATATTATAAGGTGGTTAAACTATAGTCTGAGTTATATTATAAGGTGATTAAACTATAGTCTGAGTTATATTATAATGTGATTAAACTATAGTCTGAGTTATATTATAAGGTGATTAAACTATAGTCTTTTCATATTATAAGGTGTATAAACTATAGTCTGAGTCATATTATAAGGTGATTAAACTATAGCCTGAGTTATATTATAAGGTGTATAAACTATAGTCTGAGTCATATTATAAGGTGATTAAACTATAGTCTGAGTCATATTATAAGGTGGTTAAACTATAGTCTGAGTCATATTATAAGGTGAATAAACTATAGTCTGAGTCATATTATAAGGTGAATAAACTATAGTCTGAGTTATATTATAAGGTGAATAAACTATAGTCTGAGTCATATTATAAGGTGAATAAACTATAGTCTGAGTCATATTATAAGGTGAATAAACTATAGCCTGAGTCATATTATAAGGTGATTAAACTATAGCCTGAGTTATATTATAAGGTGTATAAACTATAGCCTGAGTCATATTATAAGGTGATTAAACTATAGTCTGAGTCATATTATAAGGTGAATAAACTATAGTCTGAGTCATATTATAAGGTGAATAAACTATAGTCTGAGTCATATTATAAGGTGATTAAACTATAGCCTGAGTCATATTATAAGGTGATTAAACTATAGTCTGAGTTATATTATAAGGTGATTAAACTATAGTCTGAGTCATATTATAAGGTGTATAAACTATAGTCTGAGTCATATTATAAGGTGATTAAACTATAGCCTGAGTTATATTATAAGGTGATTAAACTATAGTCTGAGTCATATTATAAGGTGTATAAACTATAGTCTGAGTCATATTATAAGGTGATTAAACTATAGCCTGAGTTATATTATAAGGTGTATAAACTATAGTCTGAGTCATATTATAAGGTGATTAAACTATAGTCTGAGTCATATTATAAGGTGGTTAAACTATAGTCTGAGTCATATTATAAGGTGAATAAACTATAGTCTGAGTTATATTATAAGGTGAATAAACTATAGTCTGAGTCATATTATAAGGTGAATAAACTATAGTCTGAGTCATATTATAAGGTGAATAAACTATAGCCTGAGTCATATTATAAGGTGATTAAACTATACCCTGAGTTATATTATAAGGTGTATAAACTATAGCCTGAGTCATATTATAAGGTGATTAAACTATAGTCTGAGTCATATTATAAGGTGAATAAACTATAGTCTGAGTCATATTATAAGGTGATTAAACTATAGTCTGAGTCATATTATAAGGTGATTAAACTATAGTCTGAGTTATATTATAAGGTGATTAAACTATAGTCTGAGTCATATTATAAGGTGATTAAACTATAGCCTGAGTTATATTATAAGGTGATTAAACTATAGTCTGAGTTATATTATAAGGTGATTAAACTATAGTCTGAGTTATATTATAAGGTGATTAAACTATAGTCTGAGTCATATTATAAGGTGATTAAACTATAGTCTGAGTCATATTATAAGGTGATTAAACTATAGTCTGAGTCATATTATAAGGTGATTAAACTATAGTCTGAGTTATATTATAAGGTGATTAAACTATAGTCTGAGTCATATTATAAGGTGATTAAACTATAGTCTGAGTCATATAATAAGGTGATTAAACTATAGTCTGAGTCATATTATAAGGTGATTAAACTATAGTCTGAGTTATATTATAAGGTGATTAAACTATAGTCTGAGTCATATTATAAGGTGATTAAACTATAGCCTGAGTCATATTATAAGGTGTATAAACTATAGTCTGAGTTATATTATAAGGTGATTAAACTATAGTCTGAGTCATATTATAAGGTGATTAAACTATAGTCTGAGTCATATTATAAGGTGGTTAAACTATAGTCTGAGTTATATTATAAGGTGTATAAACTATAGTCTGAGTTATATTATAAGGTGATTAAACTATAGTCTGAGTCATATTATAAGGTGATTAAACTATAGTCTGAGTCATATTATAAGGTGGTTAAACTATAGTCTGAGTTATATTATAAGGTGATTAAACTATAGTCTGAGTCATATTAAAAGGTGATTAAACTATAGTCTGAGTCATATTATAAGGTGATTAAACTATAGTCTGAGTCATATTATAAGGTGGTTAAACTATAGTCTGAGTTATATTATAAGGTGATTAAACTATAGTCTGAGTTATATTATAATGTGATTAAACTATAGTCTGAGTTATATTATAAGGTGATTAAACTATAGTCTGAGTCATATTATAAGGTGATTAAACTATAGCCTGAGTTATATTATAAGGTGATTAAACTATAGTCTGAGTTATATTATAAGGTGATTAAACTATAGTCTGAGTCATATTATAAGGTGATTAAACTATAGTCTGAGTCATATTATAAGGTGATTAAACTATAGCCTGAGTTATATTATAAGGTGATTAAACTATAGTCTGAGTTATATTATAAGGTGAATAAACTATAGTCTGAGTCATATTATAAGGTGAATAAACTATAGTCTGAGTCATATTATAAGGTGAATAAACTATAGCCTGAGTCATATTATAAGGTGATTAAACTATAGCCTGAGTTATATTATAAGGTGTATAAACTATAGCCTGAGTCATATTATAAGGTGATTAAACTATAGTCTGAGTTATATTATAAGGTGATTAAACTATAGTCTGAGTCATATTATAAGGTGAATAAACTATAGTCTGAGTCATATTATAAGGTGAATAAACTATAGTCTGAGTCATATTATAAGGTGATTAAACTATAGCCTGAGTCATATTATAAGGTGATTAAACTATAGTCTGAGTTATATTATAAGGTGATTAAACTATAGTCTGAGTCATATTATAAGGTGTATAAACTATAGTCTGAGTCATATTATAAGGTGATTAAACTATAGTCTGAGTCATATTATAAGGTGGTTAAACTATAGTCTGAGTCATATTATAAGGTGAATAAACTATAGTCTGAGTTATATTATAAGGTGAATAAACTATAGTCTGAGTCATATTATAAGGTGAATAAACTATAGTCTGAGTCATATTATAAGGTGAATAAACTATAGCCTGAGTCATATTATAAGGTGATTAAACTATAGCCTGAGTTATATTATAAGGTGTATAAACTATAGCCTGAGTCATATTATAAGGTGATTAAACTATAGTCTGAGTCATATTATAAGGTGAATAAACTATAGTCTGAGTCATATTATAAGGTGAATAAACTATAGTCTGAGTCATATTATAAGGTGAATAAACTATAGCCTGAGTCATATTATAAGGTGAATAAACTATAGTCTGAGTCATATTATAAGGTGATTAAACTATAGCCTGAGTCATATTATAAGGTGATTAAACTATAGTCTGAGTTATATTATAAGGTGATTAAACTATAGTCTGAGTCATATTATAAGGTGTATAAACTATAGTCTGAGTCATATTATAAGGTGATTAAACTATAGTCTGAGTCATATTATAAGGTGGTTAAACTATAGTCTGAGTCATATTATAAGGTGAATAAACTATAGTCTGAGTTATATTATAAGGTGAATAAACTATAGTCTGAGTCATATTATAAGGTGAATAAACTATAGTCTGAGTCATATTATAAGGTGAATAAACTATAGCCTGAGTCATATTATAAGGTGATTAAACTATAGCCTGAGTTATATTATAAGGTGTATAAACTATAGCCTGAGTCATATTATAAGGTGATTAAACTATAGTCTGAGTCATATTATAAGGTGAATAAACTATAGTCTGAGTCATATTATAAGGTGAATAAACTATAGTCTGAGTCATATTATAAGGTGAATAAACTATAGCCTGAGTCATATTATAAGGTGATTAAACTATAGTCTGAGTTATATTATAAGGTGATTAAACTATAGTCTGAGTCATATTATAAGGTGATTAAACTATAGTCTGAGTTATATTATAAGGTGATTAAACTATAGTCTGAGTCATATTATAAGGTGATTAAACTATAGCCTGAGTTATATTATAAGGTGATTAAACTATAGTCTGAGTTATATTATAAGGTGATTAAACTATAGTCTGAGTTATATTATAAGGTGATTAAACTATAGTCTGAGTCATATTATAAGGTGATTAAACTATAGTCTGAGTCATATTATAAGGTGATTAAACTATAGTCTGAGTCATATTATAAGGTGATTAAACTATAGTCTGAGTTATATTATAAGGTGATTAAACTATAGTCTGAGTCATATTATAAGGTGATTAAACTATAGTCTGAGTCATATAATAAGGTGATTAAACTATAGTCTGAGTCATATTATAAGGTGATTAAACTATAGTCTGAGTTATATTATAAGGTGATTAAACTATAGTCTGAGTCATATTATAAGGTGATTAAACTATAGCCTGAGTCATATTATAAGGTGTATAAACTATAGTCTGAGTTATATTATAAGGTGATTAAACTATAGTCTGAGTCATATTATAAGGTGATTAAACTATAGTCTGAGTCATATTATAAGGTGGTTAAACTATAGTCTGAGTTATATTATAAGGTGTATAAACTATAGTCTGAGTTATATTATAAGGTGATTAAACTATAGTCTGAGTCATATTATAAGGTGATTAAACTATAGTCTGAGTCATATTATAAGGTGGTTAAACTATAGTCTGAGTTATATTATAAGGTGATTAAACTATAGTCTGAGTCATATTAAAAGGTGATTAAACTATAGTCTGAGTCATATTATAAGGTGATTAAACTATAGTCTGAGTCATATTATAAGGTGGTTAAACTATAGTCTGAGTTATATTATAAGGTGATTAAACTATAGTCTGAGTTATATTATAATGTGATTAAACTATAGTCTGAGTTATATTATAAGGTGATTAAACTATAGTCTGAGTCATATTATAAGGTGATTAAACTATAGCCTGAGTTATATTATAAGGTGATTAAACTATAGTCTGAGTTATATTATAAGGTGATTAAACTATAGTCTGAGTCATATTATAAGGTGATTAAACTATAGTCTGAGTCATATTATAAGGTGATTAAACTATAGCCTGAGTTATATTATAAGGTGATTAAACTATAGTCTGAGTTATATTATAAGGTGAATAAACTATAGTCTGAGTCATATTATAAGGTGAATAAACTATAGTCTGAGTCATATTATAAGGTGAATAAACTATAGCCTGAGTCATATTATAAGGTGATTAAACTATAGCCTGAGTTATATTATAAGGTGTATAAACTATAGCCTGAGTCATATTATAAGGTGATTAAACTATAGTCTGAGTCATATTATAAGGTGAATAAACTATAGTCTGAGTCATATTATAAGGTGAATAAACTATAGTCTGAGTCATATTATAAGGTGAATAAACTATAGCCTGAGTCATATTATAAGGTGATTAAACTATAGTCTGAGTTATATTATAAGGTGATTAAACTATAGTCTGAGTCATATTATAAGGTGATTAAACTATAGTCTGAGTTATATTATAAGGTGATTAAACTATAGTCTGAGTCATATTATAAGGTGATTAAACTATAGCCTGAGTTATATTATAAGGTGATTAAACTATAGTCTGAGTTATATTATAAGGTGATTAAACTATAGTCTGAGTTATATTATAAGGTGATTAAACTATAGTCTGAGTCATATTATAAGGTGATTAAACTATAGTCTGAGTCATATTATAAGGTGATTAAACTATAGTCTGAGTCATATTATAAGGTGATTAAACTATAGTCTGAGTTATATTATAAGGTGATTAAACTATAGTCTGAGTCATATTATAAGGTGATTAAACTATAGTCTGAGTCATATAATAAGGTGATTAAACTATAGTCTGAGTCATATTATAAGGTGATTAAACTATAGTCTGAGTTATATTATAAGGTGATTAAACTATAGTCTGAGTCATATTATAAGGTGATTAAACTATAGCCTGAGTCATATTATAAGGTGTATAAACTATAGTCTGAGTTATATTATAAGGTGATTAAACTATAGTCTGAGTCATATTATAAGGTGATTAAACTATAGTCTGAGTCATATTATAAGGTGGTTAAACTATAGTCTGAGTTATATTATAAGGTGTATAAACTATAGTCTGAGTTATATTATAAGGTGATTAAACTATAGTCTGAGTCATATTATAAGGTGATTAAACTATAGTCTGAGTCATATTATAAGGTGGTTAAACTATAGTCTGAGTTATATTATAAGGTGATTAAACTATAGTCTGAGTCATATTAAAGGTGATTAAACTATAGTCTGAGTCATATTATAAGGTGATTAAACTATAGTCTGAGTCATATTATAAGGTGGTTAAACTATAGTCTGAGTTATATTATAAGGTGATTAAACTATAGTCTGAGTTATATTATAATGTGATTAAACTATAGTCTGAGTTATATTATAAGGTGATTAAACTATAGTCTGAGTCATATTATAAGGTGATTAAACTATAGCCTGAGTTATATTATAAGGTGATTAAACTATAGTCTGAGTTATATTATAAGGTGATTAAACTATAGTCTGAGTCATATTATAAGGTGATTAAACTATAGTCTGAGTCATATTATAAGGTGATTAAACTATAGCCTGAGTCATATTATAAGGTGAATAAACTATAGTCTGAGTCATATTATAAGGTGATTAAACTATAGTCTGAGTCATATTATAAGGTGGTTAAACTATAGCCTGAGTCATATTATAAGGTGATTAAACTATAGTCTGAGTCATATTATAAGGTGTATAAACTATAGCCTGAGTCATATTATAAGGTGATTAAACTATAGTCTGAGTCATATTATAAGGTGATTAAACTATAGTCTGAGTTATATTATAAGGTGATTAAACTATAGTTTGAGTCATATTATAAGGTGATTAAACTATAGTCTGAGTTATATTATAAGGTGATTAAACTATAGTCTGAGTCATATTATAAGGTGATTAAACTATAGTCTGAGTTATATTATAAGGTGATTAAACTATAGTCTGAGTCATATTATAAGGTGAATAAACTATAGTCTGAGTAATATTATAAGGTGAATAAACTATAGTCTGAGTTATATTATAAGGTGAATAAACTATAGTCTGAGTCATATTATAAGGTGGTTAAACTATAGTCTGAGTTATATTATAAGGTGTATAAACTATAGTCTGAGTCATATTATAAGGTGATTAAACTATAGTCTGAGTCATATTATAAGGTGATTAAACTATAGTCTGAGTCATATTATAAGGTGTATAAACTATAGTCTGAGTCATATTATAAGGTGATTAAACTATAGCCTGAGTTATATTATAAGGTGTATAAACTATAGTCTGAGTCATATTATAAGGTGATTAAACTATAGTCTGAGTCATATTATAAGGTGATTAAACTATAGTCTGAGTCATATTATAAGGTGGTTAAACTATAGTCTGAGTTATATTATAAGGTGATTAAACTATAGTCTGAGTCATATTATAAGGTGATTAAACTATAGTCTGAGTCATATTATAAGGTGATTAAACTATAGCCTGTGTCATATTATAAGGTGAATAAACTATAGTCTGAGTCATATTATAAGGTGATTAAACTATAGTCTGAGTCATATTATAAGGTGAATAAACTATAGTCTGAGTTATATTATAAGGTGATTAAACTATAGTCTGAGTCATATTATAAGGTGATTAAACTATAGTCTGAGTCATATTATAAGGTGGTTAAACTATAGTCTGAGTTATATTATAAGGTGATTAAACTATAGTCTGAGTCATATTATAAGGTGATTAAACTATAGTCTGAGTCATATTATAAGGTGGTTAAACTATAGTCTGAGTTATATTATAAGGTGATTAAACTATAGTCTGAGTTATATTATAATGTGATTAAACTATAGTCTGAGTTATATTATAAGGTGATTAAACTATAGCCTGTGTCATATTATAAGGTGAATAAACTATAGTCTGAGTCATATTATAAGGTGATTAAACTATAGTCTGAGTCATATTATAAGGTGAATAAACTATAGTCTGAGTTATATTATAAGGTGATTAAACTATAGTCTGAGTCATATTATAAGGTGATTAAACTATAGTCTGAGTCATATTATAAGGTGATTAAACTATAGTCTGAGTTATATTATAAGGTGATTAAACTATAGTCTGAGTCATATTATAAGGTGAATAAACTATAGTCTGAGTAATATTATAAGGTGAATAAACTATAGTCTGAGTTATATTATAAGGTGAATAAACTATAGTCTGAGTCATATTATAAGGTGGTTAAACTATAGTCTGAGTTATATTATAAGGTGTATAAACTATAGTCTGAGTCATATTATAAGGTGATTAAACTATAGTCTGAGTCATATTATAAGGTGATTAAACTATAGTCTGAGTCATATTATAAGGTGTATAAACTATAGTCTGAGTCATATTATAAGGTGATTAAACTATAGCCTGAGTTATATTATAAGGTGTATAAACTATAGTCTGAGTCATATTATAAGGTGATTAAACTATAGTCTGAGTCATATTATAAGGTGATTAAACTATAGTCTGAGTCATATTATAAGGTGGTTAAACTATAGTCTGAGTTATATTATAAGGTGATTAAACTATAGTCTGAGTTATATTATAATGTGATTAAACTATAGTCTGAGTTATATTATAAGGTGATTAAACTATAGTCTGAGTCATATTATAAGGTGATTAAACTATAGCCTGAGTTATATTATAAGGTGAATAAACTATAGTCTGAGTCATATTATAAGGTGATTAAACTATAGTCTGAGTCATATTATAAGGTGAATAAACTATAGTCTGAGTTATATTATAAGGTGATTAAACTATAGTCTGAGTCATATTATAAGGTGATTAAACTATAGTCTGAGTCATATTATAAGGTGATTAAACTATAGTCTGAGTCATATTATAAGGTGATTAAACTATAGTCTGAGTCATATTATAAGGTGATTAAACTATAGCCTGAGTCATATTATAAGGTGAATAAACTATAGTCTGAGTCATATTATAAGGTGATTAAACTATAGCCTGAGTCATATTATAAGGTGATTAAACTATAGCCTGAGTCCAGAGGCTGTTTAAGCTGTCTTGACAACTTCATTGCTGTCATTTGAGAGAGAGGGAGACACAGAGAGAGAAAGGGGGAGATGGGCGCAGAGAGAGAAAGCCAAGGGGATAGGCGCAGAGAGAGAGAAAGGGGGAGATGGGCGCAGAGAGAAGGTGAGAGATAGCTGCAGAGAGAGAGAGAGAGAGAGAGAGAGAGTGGGATGGAGAGAGAGAGAGAGAGAGGGATGGAGAGAGAGAGAGAGAGAGAGAGGGATGGAGAGAGAGAGAGAGAGAGAGGGAGGGAGAGAGAGAGAGAGAGAGGATGGAGAGAGAGAGAGAGAGAGAGAGGGATGGAGAGAGAGAGAGAGAGAGAGGATGGAGAGAGAGAGAGAGAGAGAGGGATGGAGAGAGAGAGAGAGAGAGGGATGGAGAGAGAGAGAGAGAGGGAGGGAGAGAGAGAGAGAGAGAGAGGGATGGAGAGAGAGAGAGAGAGGGGGATGGAGAGAGAGAGAGAGAGAGAGGGATGGAGAGAGAGAGAGAGAGGGGATGGAGAGAGAGAGAGAGAGAGGGATGGAGAGAGAGAGAGAG
Source organism: Oncorhynchus keta (assembly GCF_023373465.1). Lineage (NCBI taxonomy): Eukaryota > Metazoa > Chordata > Actinopteri > Salmoniformes > Salmonidae > Oncorhynchus > Oncorhynchus keta. Next base: position 29,320 of record NW_026288952.1, on the reverse strand, counting down.
AGGGAGAGAGAGAGAGAGAGAGAGAGGGATGGAGAGAGAGGGATGGAGAGAGAGAGATGGAGAGAGAGGGATGAGAGAGAGAGAGAGGGATGGAGAGAGAGAGAGAGAGAGGAGGGATGGAGAGAGAGATGGAGAGAGAGATGGAGAGAGAGAGAGAGAGGGATGGAGAGAGAGATGGAGAGAGAGATGGAGAGAGAGATGGAGAGAGAGAGAGAGAGGGATGGAGAGAGAGATGGAGAGAGAGAGAGAGAGATGGAGAGAGATGGAGAGAGAGAGAGAGAGATGGAGAGAGAGAGAGAGAGAGAGAGAGAGGGAGAGAGAGAGAGAGAGAGAGAGAGAGAGGGAGAGAGAGATGGAGAGAGAGAGAGAGAGAGAGAGAGAGAGAGAGAGAGAGAGAGAGAGAGAGAGAGAGAGAGAGAGAGAGCAACATGTCTATTTATAAGAGCACTTTGTAATATAACAGCCTAGTGTTCTCTGGCCCTGGTCCAGTCCCTCTCAGCTCAGAGCTGTTCTGGGGTCAGCTAGATGGACAGAGCACATTACATGTTACACATTACATGGATCCGCTGGATCCAAACAGTATGTGTTTGTCCAAATATGTTACGTGTGCCTGATTTAGCTTGCCTGTACTGTAGTGTTCTGGAACTAAATGGACAGCTTGCCTGTACTGTAGTGTTCTGGAACTAAATGGATAACTTGCCTGTACTGTAGTGTTCTGGAACTAAATGGATAGCTTGCCTGTACTGTAGTGTTCTGGAACTAAATGGACAGCTTGCCTGTACTGTAGTGTTCTGGAACTAAATGGATAACTTGCCTGTACTGTAGTGTTCTGGAACTAAATGGACAGCTTGCCTGTACTGTAGTGTTCTGGAACTAAATGGATAACTTGCCTGTACTGTAGTGTTCTGGAACTAAATGGATAACTTGCCTGTACTGTAGTGTTCTGGAACTAAATGGACAGCTTGCCTGTACTGTAGTGTTCTGGAACTAAATGGATAGCTTGCCTGTACTGTAGTGTTCTGGAACTAAATGGACAGCTTGCCTGTACTGTGGTGTTCTGGAACTAAATGGATAACTTGCCTGTACTGTAGTGTTCTGGAACTAAACAGATAGCTTGCCTGTACTGTAGTGTTCTGGAACTAAATGGACAGCTTGCCTGTACTGTAGTGTTCTGGAACTAAATGGATAACTTGCCTGTACTGTAGTGTTCTGGAACTAAACAGATAGCTTGCCTGTACTGTAGTGTTCTGGAACTAAATGGATAACTTGCCTGTACTGTAGTGTTCTGGAACTAAATGGATAACTTGCCTGTACTGTAGTGTTCTGGAACTAAATGGATAACTTGCATGTACTGTAGTGTTCTGGAACTAAATGGATAACTTGCCTGTACTGTGGTGTTCTGGAACTAAATGGACAGCTTGCCTGTACTGTAGTGTTCTGGAACTAAATGGATAGCTTGCCTGTACTGTAGTGTTCTGGAACTAAACAGATAGCTTGCCTGTACTGTAGTGTTCTGGAACTAAACGGATAACTTGCCTGTACTGTAGTGTTCTGGAACTAAATGGATAACTTGCCTGTACTGTAGTGTTCTGGAACTAAATGGATAACTTGCATGTACTGTAGTGTTCTGGAACTAAATGGATAACTTGCCTGTACTGTAGTGTTCTGGAACTAAATGGACAGTGTTCTGGAACTAAATGGATAACTTGCCTGTACTGTAGTGTTCTGGAACTAAATGGACAGCTTGCCTGTACTGTAGTGTTCTGGAACTAAATGGATAACTTGCCTGTACTGTAGTGTTCTGGAACTAAATGGATAACTTGCCTGTACTGTAGTGTTCTGGAACTAAATGGATAACTTGCCTGTACTGTAGTGTTCTGGAACTAAATTGACAGCTTGCCTGTACTGTAGTGTTCTGGAACTAAATGGATAGCTTGCCTGTACTGTAGTGTTCTGGAACTAAATGGACAGCTTGCCTGTACTGTAGTGTTCTGGAACTAAATGGACAGCTTGCCTGTACTGTAGTGTTCTGGAACTAAATGGATAACTTGCCTGTACTGTAGTGTTCTGGAACTAAATGGACAGCTTGCCTGTACTGTAGTGTTCTGGAACTAAATGGACAGCTTGCCTGTACTGTAGTGTTCTTGAACTAAATGGATAACTTGCCTGTACTGTAGTGTTCTGGAACTAAATGGACAGCTTGCTTGTACTGTAGGTGTTCTGGAACTAAATGGACAGCTTGCCTGTACTGTAGTGTTCTGGAACTAAATGGATAACTTGCCTGTACTGTAGTGTTCTGGAACTAAATGGACAGCTTGCCTGTACTGTAGTGTTCTGGAACTAAATGGACAGCTTGCCTGTACTGTAGTGTTCTGGAACTAAATGGATAACTTGCCTGTACTGTAGTGTTCTGGAACTAAATGGATAACTTGCCTGTACTGTAGTGTTCTGGAACTAAATGTATAACTTGCCTGTACTGTAGTGTTCTGGAACTAAATGGATAACTTGCCTATACTGTAGTGTTCTGGAACTAAATGAATAACATGCCTGTACTGTAGTGTTCTGGAACTAAATGGACAGTGTTCTGGAACTAAATGGATAACTTGCCTGTACTGTAGTGTTCTGGAACTAAATGGACAGTGTTCTGGAACTAAATGGATAACTTGCCTGTACTGTAGTGTTCTGGAACTAAATGGATAACTTGCCTGTACTGTAGTGTTCTGGAACTAAATGGATAACTTGCCTGTACTGTAGTGTTCTGGAACTAAATGGATAACTTGCCTGTACTGTAGTGTTCTGGAACTTAATGGATAACATGCCTGTACTGTAGTGTTCTGGACCTAAACAGATAGCTTGCCTGGACTGTAGTGTTCTGGAACTAAATGGATAACTTGCCTGTACTGTAGTGTTCTGGAACTAAATGGATAACATGCCTGTACTGTAGTGTTCTGGAACTAAACAGATAGCTTGCCTGTACTGTAGTGTTCTGGAACTAAATGGATAACTTGCCTGTACTGTAGTGTTCTGGAACTAAATGGATAACTTGCCTGTACTGTAGTGTTCTGGAACTAAATGGATAACTTGCCTGTACTGTAGTGTTCTGGAACTAAATGGATAACTTGCCTGTACTGTAGTGTTCTGGAACTAGTAGTGCCAAAACAGTAAACATCACCCACCAAATGGCCTGCTGGGTAAACAAATATATTTATTTGAATGAACATTTCTGTAAAAGTGCTAGATTTTGCCAGCTGGCCAGTTTTCTTCTATAGCCCATGGGCAGACAGATAACATTTAAGGAAGCATCATAAACGTGTACTAAGAGGTCAAGTCAGAGATTGATGTCAAAGTGAGACTTGGAGATAAGTCAGAATTGTGCTCTGAGGTTATCCATGTTAGATTTGAGTAAACAGATGTCCTCCACCATTGGACTTATTTTAGCCCCGTACTAGAAGGAAGGCTTCGGTGCCATTTCCACCCGGCGCTCATATTGCCACGTTGGTTTTAATTGGTCTTCCAGGAAAGAGAGAGCGAAAGGGAGCTGTTGGCCTCGTGTCAGGAATGCTTTTGTGGGTTAACTCGTTATCTACTGACAACAGACAGCTAGTGACATCAGCCCAGGCAGCATGGAGCTGTCGAGGAGAAGTTGGCTAAAGTTGTGCAGGCAATGACGTATCTACCTACAATTCTGTGTGCAGTGGTCATTGGATAGCTTGCCTGTACAATTGGTGAATGTGTGTCGCTCATACTCTGGTAAGAGTTGACCTAGGATCAGCTTACCCTCTCTGAATCCCAGACATTATTAGTGCAAGTCTAGACCTTCACCTGAGACGGGTCAACTTCAGGTGGGTTGGTCATTTAGGAGACGCTGTCATCCAAAGCGACAATCAGGCATGCATCCATTTTCGTAAGGGTGGCCCCAGGGGCAATGGAATCCACGATCCTGGCATTGCTAGCGCCATACTCTACCAACTGAGCCAGACAGGACCCGGTTTCAAATCTGCCAATTCAAAAATATTTGACCTTGTATCAGAGATGATGAGGCGAAGCAAGAGGACTTACTCGGACCCCAAAATCTATCCGCGTGAGATACAGTGCCGTCAAAGTATTCACACCCCTTGACTTTTTCCAGCCTGAATTTAAAATGGATTAAATCACCCCAAACATTGTCACTGGCCTCAACACAATACCCCATAACGTCAAAGTGGAATTATGTTTTTAGACATTTTTACCAATGAATAAAATGTTTTAAAGCTGAAATGTCTTGAGTCAATAAGTATTCAACTCCTTTGTTATGCCAAGCCTAAAAATGTGAAAAAAGGAGTAAAAATGTGCTTAACAAGTCACATAAGTTGCATGGACTCATTGTGTGCAATAATAGTGTTTAACATGAATGACTACCTCATCTCTGTACACCACACATGCAATTATCTGTAAGGTCCCTCATTCAAGCAGTGAATTTCAAACACAGATTCAACCACAAACACCAGGGAGGTTTTCCAATGCCTCACAAAGAAGGGCACCTATTGGCAGATGGGTAAAACATGTATTTTTAAAGCAGACATTGAATATCCCTTTGAACATGGTAAAGTTAATAATTACACTTTAGATCACTTTATCAATACACCCAGTCGCTACAATCATACAGGAGTCCTTCCTCACTCAGTTGCTGGAAAGGAAATAAACGGCTCAAGGATTTCACCATGAGACCAATTTTAACAGAGTTTAATGGCTGTGATTGGAGAAAACTGAGGATGGATCAACATTGTAAGTACTCCACAATACTAACCTAATTGACAGAGTGAAAATAAGGAAGTCTGTACAGAATAAGAAATATTCCAAAACATGCATCCTGTTAGCAACACGGCACTAATGTCATACTGCAACATGTGGCAAAGAAATGCACTTTTTGTCCTGAAAATAAAGCCTTATGTTTAGGGCAAATCTAATACAACACATTACGGAGTAATACTCTCCATATTTTCAAGCATAGTGGTGGCTGCATCATGTTATGGGTATGCTTGTAAGAACTGGGGAGTTTTTCAGGATAAAAAAAAGAAACTGAATGGAGCTAGGCACAAGCAAAAATCCTAGAGGAAAACCTGGCTCAGTCTGCTTTCCACAATGTGAGATGAATTTACATTTCAGCAGGACAATAACCTAAAAACAAGGCTGAATCTAAACTCTACTTGCTTAACAAAAAGACATAGAATGTTCCTGAGTGGCGGTTTAGACTTAAATCTACTTGAAAATCTATTGCAAGACCATAAAATAGTTGTCTAGCAATGATCAACAGCCAATTTGACAGAACTTGAAGAATTTAGAAAATAATCAAATGTGCCAATGTTGCTTTATCCAGGTGTGAAATGAAAAGGTCGAAGAGACTACCCCAGAAAGACTCACAGCTGTAAACGCAGCCAAAAGGTGCTTCTCCAAAGTATTGACTCGGGGATGTGAATACGCATGTCAATTAGATAGAATTCTGAATGATCTTCTGCCCATCTACCATTCCAGTGTTTAATTGCCATATTGTAATTACTTCGCCACCATGGCCTATTTATAATATAATATAATAACTTACCTCATTTGCACTCACTGTATATAGACTTTTTGTTTTCATTTGTTCTACTGTATTATTGACTGTATGTTTTGTTTATTCCATGTGTAACTCTGTGTTGTTGTATGTGTCGAATTGCTACACTTTATCTTGGCCAGGTCGCAGTTGTAAATGAGAACTTGTTCTCAACTAGCCTACCTGGTTAAATAAAGGTGTTCTCAACTAGCCTACCTGGTTAAATAAAGGTGCCTTGGTTAAATAAAGGTGTTCTCAACTAGCCTACCTGGTTAAATAAAGGTGTTCTCAACTAGCCTACCTGGTTAAATAAAAATAAAGGTGTTCTCAACTAGCCTACCTGGTTAAATAAAGGTGTTCTCAACTAGCCTACCTGGTTAAATAAAGGTGTTCTCAACTAGCCTACCTGGTTAAATAAAGGTGTTCTCAACTAGCCTACCTGGTTAAATAAAGGTGTTCTCAACTAACCTGGTTAAATAAAGGTGTTCTCAACTAGCCTACCTGGTTAAATAAAGGTGTTCTCAACTAGCCTACCTGGTTAAATAAAGGTGTTCTCAACTAGCCTACCTGGTTAAATAAAGGTGAAATAAAACTAAATAAAAATCTAAATGAATTGTGAATAAAGAGTGAGGAAGTTAGAGGGTCAAAAGGTAACACTTAAGTCATTATTGGTCATCTTTTTCAAGGGTGTCAAGTTCAGAACCCCACTGTAAATGACAGCCAATTCAGGACACATTTCATTTCCAACCCTGGATATGAAACGGGCCAGACCGAAACTCTCCGGCTGCCTGGCTGAACTACTGCATAAGAACTTGGGCCAGACTGAAACTCTCCGGCTGCCTGGCTGAACTACTGCATAAGAACTTGGGCCAGACTGAAACAGGAGGCAGTTGTAAATATATGGCTCTGCCTAGCAGGCTAGCACCCGTAAACCATTCTAGTGTAGACTAATGAGTTGTTACTATAACAACAGAGGAACAGCCAGTGTTCCGGAACTGTTAGGCCAAGTGGGAATAGGTGTTGTAAACACAGTCATAAGCCCAGGCATACCAACAGTGATACATTAACCCAGTCCTAGTGAGGTGTTGGGCTGGGTAGAGTGCTGGTATCTGCTGGTATAGATCAGGGCCCTAGGGGGTAGACAGAGTCAATGTGCATCCCAAATGGAGAGAGAGAGAAGGAGGAGAGGGAGGAGAGAGAGAGGAGAGGGGGAGGAGAGAGAGAGAGGAGAGGGGGAGGAGAGAGAGAGAGAGGAGAGAGAGAGAAGGGAGACATGCATGAAGATGTGTTTGTCCATAGCGCTTTTTCAACAGTTGTCTTTGAAACAAATGGTTTCAAATCCTTTCTAAAAACAAAGAAGAAAGAAAAAGACAGTCCAATTGTTTGCTGGTCATGTTTATTAAATGAGATATTTCATAGAACAGGGGAACCGATTATTACAAAATGGACAGGCAGCTTTAAGGCAAAAACTAATGTCCTCATGTTGAACATGCTACACCTTCAGAACTTAATCGTATCATGCTTGGAAACTTAAATATGTAATAAAAACACAATTAAATGTAATGATGTACACCCTTAACTTCATGTTAATGTACCTCCTGTTTCTTCCATGCACACGATTTTAACCATTTACATTTTGTTTTAAAGTAAGACTTCGGTGCCTCCCCCCAAAAAAACAGAATGCACCTATAAATAAAAAATGACAAATGATTGAAAATGGAAAGCTTCTATAACTTAGACAGATTAATTAATTATTAACTTGAAACCTACCATAACTAATGAATCACCGTAGTGACACAATGAAAATGGGATGTCCTTCCATCTCACTCCCCCCGTCCCTCTCGTCCAACGCCTCGGTGTCCAGAACAGTTACATTGAAGAATGGGATGTCCTTCCATCTCACTCCCCCCCATCCCTCTCGTCCAACGCCTCGGTGTCCAGAACAGTTACATTGAAGAATGGGATGTCCTTCCATCTCACTCCCCCCGTCCCTCTCGTCCAACGCCTCGGTGTCCAGAACAGTTACATTGAAGAATGGGATGTCCTTCCATCTCACTCCCCCCCGTCCCTCTCGTCCAACGCCTCGGTGTCCAGAACAGTTACATTGAAGAATGGGATGTCCTTCCATCTCACTCCCCCCGTCCCTCTCGTCCAACGCCTCGGTGTCCAGAACAGTTACATTGAAGAATGGGATGTCCTTCCATCTCACTCCCCCCGTCCCTCTCGTCCAACGCCTCGGTGTCCAGAACAGTTACATTGAAGAATGGGATGTCCTTCCATCTCACTCCCCCCCGTCCCTCTCGTCCAACGCCTCGGTGTCCAGAACAGTTACATTGAAGAATGGGATGTCCTTCCATCTCACTCCCCCCGTCCCTCTCGTCCAACGCCTCGGTGTCCAGAACAGTTACATTGAAGAATGGGATGTCCTTCCATCTCACTCCCCCCCCCCGTCCCTCTCGTCCAACGCCTCGGTGTCCAGAACAGTTACATTGAAGAATGGGATGTCCTTCCATCTCACTCCCCCCAGTCCCTCTGCGTCCAACGCCTCGGTGTCCAGAACAGTTGTCCAGAACAGTTACATTGAAGAATGGGATGTCCTTCCATCTCACCCCCCGTCCCCCCGAGAGTCCCCCGTGTCGTCCCCCCGTCCAACGCCTCGGTGTCCAGAACAGTTACATTGAAATAACACGTTGTCTCGTTCAAATAAATATCTGCTAGAAATAAATAATGGAAACACGGACTGTCAAAACAGAAGAGAAGGTCACTATGTCAATGCAATGTGTATGAGGATGGTAGTGAGAGAGTGTGTGTGTGTGTATGAGGATGGTAGTGAGAGAGTGCGTGTGTGTGTGTATGAGGATGGTAGTGAGAGAGTGCGTGTGTGTGTGTATGAGGATGGTAGTGAGAGTGCGTGTGTGTGTGTATGAAGATGGTAGTGTGTGTTGTGTGTGTGTGTGTGTGTGTGTATGAGGATGGTAGTATGTGTTGTGTGTGTGTGTGTATGAGGATGGTAGTGAGAGAGTGTGTGTGTATGAGGATGGTACTGTGTGTTGTGTATGAGGATGGTAGTGTGTGTGTGGTGTGTGTATGAGGATGGTAGTGTGTGTGTGGTGTGTGTATGAGGATGGTAGTGTGTGTGTGGTGTGTGTATGAGGATGGTAGTGTGTGTGGTGTGTATGAGGATGGTAGTGTGTGTGGTGTGTATGAGGATGGTAGTGTGTGTGGTGTGTGTGTGTATGAGGATGGTAGTGCGCGCGTGTGTGTGTGTGTGTATGAGGATGGTAGTGTGTGTTGTGTGTGTGTATGAGGATGGTAGTGTGTGTTGTGTGTGTATGAGGATGGTAGTGTGTGTGTGGTGTGTGTGTATGAGGATGGTAGTGTGTGTGTGGTGTGTGTGTGTGTAAAGCACTAGTGCGGCTTCGAATGTCTCTCGCTGCTGTTACCTTGAGGTAGATAACACATTCACAAAAGGTCCAGGAGTAATGGTTCGCTGCTGGCATCATGTGTCAAACAAACTACAGTATGAAATGAGGGGGTTTCAGGAAGCCTCTTTTGGGATATTATACAGAAATAAATTAAAACACTTGGTAAAAATAATTAAAGTACATTTTCAAATAAAACCTCTTTTTAATTTTTTTTTTAAAGAAAAGCCTGTCCCCCCCTCCCTAGTGAAAAGACCTACAGCGATTGTGATGTCAGCATGACTACGTCTCCCACAATACACCTCTCTCCTTTAGTTCACAATGCCCTCCCATCTTCTCACATTGGCTCTGTTAAGATATTTATCCTTCCTCCCATGGAGATGTAGAGATCATTACTTGGAAATAACCTGTTTTTGCATTGGACATTTCCATTGAGGGCTTCCACCATTTTAAAGTATTGAACTGGGTGGGGATTCCTATGGGTTGGGAGCGATCAGCAGAGCATTTGTCTTCTTCAAATTGGTTTGCCTAGTTTGTAAATGGCTTTAAGCTATATGACCGCCATCTAGTGGCCACTAAATTAATAACACGATTTGGTTTCAAGACTCGAAGACTGCAGGTGGCGGTAAAGTCAACAATATTAGCGTTAGACACTCTTCAAACATCAAAAGAAGAAGAAAATAGAGTACTTTAAAATGGAGATAGCCTCAATGGCACTGGCCATGCTGTCACAGACACCAGAATGGCACAGATACAAAGCTGTGATTTCTATACACCTCTTCCTGTGTTGACCACATGACTGATCGGAGAGGGTCTGATTGGTTTAAGTGATAGGGTGCAAACCTTCCTTTCACTTATTCAGCCACAGGTCTTAGATCAGTGATGAGCTCAGGGGGAAAAAGGCTGCAGGATCAACAGGGCTGTTCTGCTTAGCATCGCACCACTTCTCATATCCCTCCATATATCTCCCACTGTCCAATTCTCCACCTTCCTTCTCTCTTCCCCATTCCTTGTCTCCTCTCCTTCTAGTCTCCAGTACTCAGTGTGCAGTGTAAATGCTGCCAGTTGGTGAATGCTGAGGGAGAATTGGGGAGATCGACTCAGGTAGGGGGTCAGTGACCCCGGAGGTAATAACTGTGATGTTTGATCTGCTGGCAACTTTTCAGCCCAGTCTATTTTACCTTTAACTCCTACAACAACAAAACAAACAAAACAAATAATACAAAATAAAAGTTGATATTTAAAAAAAAAAAAATTTAAAAAAAAAGGAGCCATACGATCTGGTATGAAATGATTCAAGTAAAATAACATCACTATCATAATGAAATCAAATACAAGGACAACAGAACAGAACCAGCCTAGAGATCTCGCACTGTGAGGAACATGGTATGGGGTATCATTTGTTTTTTTTAATTCAGATGCTTGAAGAAGCTGCTGTAGGTTGTGTGGGCGATCTGAGGCGAGCATTTGACCGTGGAGGGAGCGAGGGAGGCCTGGATGGATTTGACCGGCACGTCGGTCGTAGCATCGAATCCCGGCAGCGCCAGAGAGTCCAGCTGCATGTTAAACATGATTTCTCCACTCCGCGCCAGGAAGCCCGCCTCGTCCCGTTCCCTCTCCACTCCCACATCCGAGGGCTCAGGTTCTGGGGTGTCGGCGGCGCTAGCAGCACTCTCCCCGCTGCCCTCGTCCTTCCTGCTGAACAGTCTGTCCAGGTAGCTGGTGTAGCAGCTTTCCTTCTGGAGCTGCTCTTCTTTCCCAACGTCCCAGCGCCCCGCCCCGTCCATCAGACACCCACCTCTCCGCTCCTCCACCCTCTCCCCTCCTCCGAAGCTCTCCCAGGGGTGTGCGGGACGCACCCCAGGCCCAGCGGTCCCCACGGTGATGCTGACCTGAGCAAAGTTCACCAGGCACTTCTCCTCCTTCTCCTGGCTGATGGTTTTGGACATGGAGCCTGACCGCGGAGCCTCCAGCTGGGACACAGAGGAGTTGAGCTCGTTCAGGAGGCCCACCTCGCTCAGGAGGCCCACTCCCACCTCGCTCAGGAGGCCCACGTCCCCCAGGAGTCCCACGTCGCTGGGCTCAGTTCGCAGGCTCAGTTTGATGGTGCCGGCGATGAAGGAGTCAAAGTCAAAGCCTTGATTCTGTTGAGTAGTCTGGGTCTGGTTCTTCTCTTGCTGGGAGTCCTTCTCCACCGGGCCCTTCTCTACCTGTAGAACCATCTGAGCCTTCACCAGGCCGTTCTTCTCACACTTGCTCTTCTGGGCCTTGTGCTCCTTGTCTCTGCCTGCAGCCTGAGCCTGTTTCTCTTTACTCTGCTGCTCCTTCCAGTTGGACAGATCTATAATGAGCTTGGGCTCGTAGTAGTGGTTGACCTCGCTGTCCCTCCAGATCAGGTTATCCAGGTAGGACGGAGACACCACCTTGTAGTTACAGGTGTGGGAACACTCCAGGTCACAGTACTTGTTCTCGTGGTGAAGGTCGAAGTGTTCGTCATCGGGGTCGGGCCACGAGCGTTCGGGAGTGAAGAGGGAGGAGTAGCCGTAGGAAGGACCGTCCAGGAACTCCCGGTCTCCGTCTGCATACTTACGAGGGTCCACCTGGAGGGGTAGGAGGGGCAGGGGTTAGGGTGGTGACTTAAGGTGTGTGTGTGTGTGTGTGTGTGTGTGTGTGTGTGTGTTTCTCTCCGTACCTGAACCTCCTCCTCGTCAGTTTGGTCAGACAGAGCCCGAGGGTCCACCTGTACCTCGTCAGTGTCCAGAATGCTGTGGGTGTGGAGGTGCCAGTCCCCTTCTGAAAGCTGGCTGTCACGGTACCTGCTGGGTGGAGGGAGATGAAGGGTTAAGACAACCCAAAGCACAAACCCCTGAGTCTGACCTCCACAGTAAAAGAAACCCTCTTCTATAACTAACTAGCTATGGAACCCAGTGTGTGTATGTAGACTACAGTACATCTCCATGTACCCCAGTGTGTGTATGTAGACTACAGTGCATCTCCATGTACCCCAGTGTGTGTATGTAGACTACAGTACATCTCCATGTACCCCAGTGTGTGTATGTAGACTACAGTGCATCTCCATGTACCCCAGTGTGTGTATGTAGACTACAGTGCATCTCCATGTACCCCAGTGTGTGTATGTAGACTACAGTACATCTCCATGTACCCCAGTGTGTGTATGTAGACTACAGTGCATCTCCATGTACCCCAGTGTGTGTATGTAGACTACAGTGCATCTCCATGTACCCCAGTGTGTGTATGTAGACTACAGTGCATCTCCATGTACCCCAGTGTGTGTATGTAGACTACAGTGCATCTCCATGTACCCCAGTGTGTGTATGTAGACTACAGTGCATCTCCATGTAACCCCAGTGTGTGTATGTAGACTACAGTGCATCTCCATGTACCCCAGTGTGTGTATGTAGACTACAGTGCATCTCCATGTACCCCAGTGTGTGTATGTAGACTACAGTGCATCTCCATGTACCCCAGTGTGTGTATGTAGACTACAGTGCATCTCCATGTACCCCAGTGTGTGTATGTAGACTACAGTGCATCTCCATGTACCCCAGTGTGTGTATGTAGACTACAGTGCATCTCCATGTACCCCAGTGTGTGTATGTAGACTACAGTGCATCTCCATGTACCCCAGTGTGTGTATGTAGACTACAGTGCATCTCCATGTATGTAGACTACAGTGCATCTCCATGTACCCCAGTGTGTGTATGTAGACTACAGTGCATCTCCATGTACCCCAGTGTGTGTATGTAGACTACAGTGCATCTCCATGTACCCCAGTGTGTGTGTATGTAGACTATGTACCCCAGTGTGTATGTAGACTACAGTGCATCTCCATGTACCCCAGTGTGTGTATGTAGACTACAGTGCATCTCCATGTACCCCAGTGTGTGTATGTAGACTACAGTGCATCTCCATGTACCCCAGTGTGTGTATGTAGACTACAGTGCATCTCCATGTACCCCAGTGTGTGTATGTAGACTACAGTGCATCTCCATGTACCCCAGTGTGTGTATGTAGACTACAGTGCATCTCCATGTACCCCAGTGTGTGTATGTAGACTACAGTGCATCTCCATGTACCCCAGTGTGTGTATGGACTACAGTGCATCTCCATGTACCCCAGTGTGTGTAGTAGACTACAGTCATCTCCATGGAAATCCAGTGTGTGTATGTAGACTACAGTGCATCTCCATGTACCCCAGTGTGTGTATGTAGACTACAGTGCATCTCCATGTACCCCAGTGTGTGTATGTAGACTACAGTGCGTCTCCATGGAACCCAGTGTGTGTATGTAGACTACAGTGCATCTCCATGTACCCCAGTGTGTGTATGTAGACTACAGTGCATCTCCATGTACCCCAGTGTGTGTATGTAGACTACAGTGCGTCTCCATGGAACCCAGTGTGTGTATATGTAGACTACAGTGCATCTCCATGTGACCCAGTGTGTGTATGTAGACTACAGTGCATCTCCATGTACCCCAGTGTGTGTATGTAGACTACAGTGCATCTCCATGTACCCCAGTGTGTGTATGTAGACTACAGTACGTCTCCATGGAACCCAGTGTGTGTATGTAGACTACAGTACGTCTCCATGGAACCCAGTGTGTGTATGTAGACTACAGTGCATCTCCATGTAACCCAGTGTGTGTATGTAGACTACAGTGCATCTCCATGGAACCCAGTGTGTGTATGTAGACTACAGTACGTCTCCATGGAACCCAGTGTGTGTATGTAGACTACAGTGCATCTCCATGCCCCAGTGTGTGTATGTAGACTACAGTGCGTCTCCATGGAACCCAGTGTGTGTATGTAGACTACAGTACGTCTCCATGGAACCCAGTGTGTGTATGTAGACTACAGTACGTCTCCATGGAACCCAGTGTGTGTATGTAGACTACAGTGCATCTCCATGTACCCCAGTGTGTGTATGTAGACTACAGTACGTCTCCATGGAACCCAGTGTGTGTATGTAGACTACAGTACGTCTCCATGTACCCCAGTGTGTGTATGTACAGTGCATCTCCATGTACCCCAGTGTGTGTATGTAGACTACAGTGCATCTCCATGTACCCCAGTGTGTGTATGTAGACTACAGTGCATCTCCATGTACCCCAGTGTGTGTATGTAGACTACAGTGCATCTCCATGTACCCCAGTGTGTGTATGTAGACTACAGTGCATCTCCATGTACCCCAGTGTGTGTATGTAGACTACAGTGCATCTCCATGTACCCCAGTGTGTGTATGTAGACTACAGTGCATCTCCATGTACCCCAGTGTGTGTATGTAGACTACAGTGGGTCTCCATGTACCCCAGTGTGTGTATGTAGACTACAGTGCATCTCCATGTACCCCAGTGTGTGTATGTAGACTACAGTGCATCTCCATGTACCCCAGTGTGTGTATGTAGACTACAGTGCATCTCCATGTACCCCAGTGTGTGTATGTAGACTACAGTGCATCTCCATGGAACCCAGTGTGTGTATGTAGACTACAGTACGTCTCCATGGAACCCAGTGTGTGTATGTAGACTACAGTACGTCTCCATGGAACCCAGTGTGTGTATGTAGACTACAGTGCATCTCCATGTACCCCAGTGTGTGTATGTAGACTACAGTGCATCTCCATGTACCCCAGTGTGTGTATGTAGACTACAGTGCATCTCCATGTACCCCAGTGTGTGTATGTAGACTACAGTGCGTCTCCATGGAACCCCAGTGTGTGTATGTAGACTACAGTGCATCTCCATGGAACCCCAGTGTGTGTATGTAGACTACAGTACGTCTCCATGGAACCCCAGTGTGTGTATGTAGACTACAGTACGTCTCCATGGAACCCCAGTGTGTGTATGTAGACTACAGTACGTCTCCATGTACCTGTCCCAGGTGTGGCTGTGACCCTGGTCCATCAGTAAGATATCATCCACCTCATCCTCTATGTGGAAGGGGTGCAGCGAGACGGGTTCGTCCAGGGGGAAGGAGTAGTCAGACATGTAAGGGTGGGCTAGGGCTTCTTCTGCTGTCAGACGGTCCATGGGGTTAAAGGTCAGGATCTTTTGCAGGAAATCCAGGGCTGGAAGGGAAGAGGCGCATTTACCATGGTGCAGTGTGGCGTGTACGGGCCAATATGGTATAGAATAGGAGTGTGTTAGTTTGTGTGTGTTCACCTGGTGGTATGTCAGGCATCAGTTTGTCCAGTGCGGCGTGGCGTGGGTGTGTGTGTACGTCACGAGTGTGACTGTGTGTCTAGACTCACGCTGTGGGCTGACGTCGGGCAGTAGCTTGGGCAGTAGCTTGGGTTGGCCTATAGCTTGGCCAGTGGGTTGGCCAGTAGCTTGGCCAGTAGCTTGGCCAGTGGGTTGGCCAGTAGCTTGGCCAGTGGGTTGGCCAGTAGCTTGGCCAGTAGCTTGGCCAGTAGCTTGGCCAGTAGCTTGGCCAGTGGGTTGGCCAGTAGCTTGGCCAGTGGGTTGGCCAGTGGGTTGGCCAGTAGCTTGGCCAGTAGCTTGGCCAGTGGGTTGTGTGGCTGGGACATGTCACTGTGTATGTGTCTACACGAGTGCGAGTCTAGACTCACCCTGTGGGCTGACGTCGGGCAGTAGCTTGGCCAGTGGGTTGTGCGGCTGGGACATGTCACCGTGTATGAAGACGGGGATAACACTGTGTAACTCCTGCCTGTCCTCTTCTCTCAGCACAGGGAT
Source organism: Oncorhynchus keta (assembly GCF_023373465.1). Taxonomy (NCBI): domain Eukaryota; kingdom Metazoa; phylum Chordata; class Actinopteri; order Salmoniformes; family Salmonidae; genus Oncorhynchus; species Oncorhynchus keta. Next base: position 13,615 of record NW_026288952.1, on the reverse strand, counting down.
GGACTCCAGGATCAGCTGCATCTGCTCCAGTTCATGGGCTCCTGCAAGAACACCGGTTCAACACAGGGTTAAAAACACAGGGTTCGTTTACACCCAACTGTCAGACCACCAACTCAGTGGCCTTGTGGTTTGTGTCCATCCTGAGATTGAAAGGTTGAAGGGGGGTGGAGGGGTTCGATCCTCGGTCGAGTGAGTGATGCCAAAGACTCTAAAAACAGGACCTGATGCTTCTCTGTCTGGTCACTAAGCATAAGATTCAGTCAGTTTAGCTAGCCAACTCTCCAGGTTACCTCAGTTTAGCTAGCCAACTCTCCAGGTTACCTCAGTTTAGCTACCCCACTCTCCAGGTTACCTCAGTTTAGCTACCCCACTCTCCAGGTTACCTCAGTTTAGCTACCCCACTCTCCAGGTTACCTCAGTTTAGCTACCCCACTCTCCAGGTTACTCTCTACCCAGGTTACCTCAGTTTAGCTAGCTAACTTTCAAGGTTACCTCAGTTTAGCTAGCCAACTCTCCAGGTTACCTCAGTTAGCAAGCTAACTTTCAAGGTTACCTCAGGTTAGCTAGCCAACTCCCCAGGTTACCTCAGGCTAGCTAGCCAACTCTCAGGTTACTTCAGTTAGCAAGCTAACTTTCAAGGTTACACCCCCCCAGAGTTAACACTGATATAGACAAGCAGCTCCATATCCAAACCCCCCCCCGTGGCACCACTTAAAACTGTCTGCCCCATATCAGTCACACCATGTCAGAGAGTGTGAGCTCTGCCAGAACCCACGTGCCATGAAGCCTGTGGCCTACATTTCTGCCCTGCGGTTCAGTGGCACAAGTGAACCTGCCTCACCGGTCACCCGTGTGAGTCTGTGCTTGACTGACCTGCGAAGAGCGTTTTCCCGGTGAGCATCTCGGTGAAGATGCATCCGGCAGCCCACATGTCAATGGCCTTGGTGTAGTTGTTAGGAGAGAGCAGCAGGCGAGGAGACCGGTACCATTTAGTCACCAAGCCCTCAGAAAGATGACCCTGGAGGAGGACGCAGAGAGGAAGAGGGGAGGGTGAGTTAATACTTCTTTAGTGAGAAGTGCACACTAAGAGTTGAACGGGAGCAAGAGCCTGATAAAGCTGAATTCATAGGACCCCTCCCTCTCTCTCCAGAATGACTCAACCCCTCTCCTGTTCAGAATGACTCCACCCCTCTCCCTGTTCAGAATGACTCAACCCTCTCCCTGTTCCAGAATGACTCAACCCCTCTCCCTGTTCAGAATGACTCCACCCCTCTCCCTGTTCAGAATGACTCCACCCCTCTCCCTGTTCAGAATGACTCCACCCCTCTCCCTGTTCAGAATGACTCACCCCTCTCCCTGTTCAGAATGACTCCACCCCTCTCCCTGTTCAGAATGACTCCACCCCTCTCCCTGTTCAGAATGACTCCACCCCTTCCCCTGTTCAGAATGACTCCACCCCTCTCCCTGTTCAGAATGACTCCACCCCTCTCCTGTTCAGAATGACTCCACCCCTCTCCTCTGTTCAGAATGACTCAACCCCTCTCCCTGTTCAGAATGACTCTAACCCTCTCCCTGTTCAGAATGACTCCACCCCTCTCTCAGAATGACTCCACCCCTCTCCACTGTTCAGAATGACCCACCCCTCTCCTCCCTGTTCAGAATGACTCCACCCCTCTCCCTGTTCAGAATGACTCCACCCCTCTCCCTGTTCAGAATGACTCCACCCCTCTCCCTGTTCAGAATGACTCCACCCCTCTCCCTGTTCAGAATGACTCCACCCCTCTCCCTGTTCAGAATGACTCCACCCCTCTCCCTGTTCAGAATGACTCCACCCCTCTCCCTGTTCAGAATGACTCCACCCCTCTCCCTGTTCAGAATGACTCCACCCCTCTCCCTGTTCAGAATGACTCCACCCCTCTCCCTGTTCAGAATGGACCCCTCTCCCTGTTCAGAATGACTCAAATGACTCCAATCTCCCTGTTCAGAATGACTCCACCCCTCTCCCTGTTCAGAATGACTCAACCCCTCTCCCTGTTCAGAATGACTCAACCCCTCTTTCTCGCTCTGTGTGTGTTCAGAATGAATAAACAGAATGTGACTGAAACCGGTTTATCAGCTCTTATGAGATACACCTAAACCACAGACCTATAGGTTACTAGTTTATTTCAATGAATGAAACAGTTGTCATCCTACTGTGTGTGTGTGCGTGCGTGCGTGCGTGCGTGCGTGCGTGCGTGCGTGCGTGCGTGCGTGCGTGCGTGGTCTCTCTCCAGGTCTGTATAGACTTCAAAAGCACCATTGATCCTGTTAACTACATTCTGCTAACGACCTCTTAATGGTTGAGAAGCAGAGACTCATCAAAGCTGTATCAACAGTAGTGCACTGTAAAGCCCTACCGCTCCCTACATGGACCCTGGTCAACAGTAGTGCACTGTAAAGCCCTACAGCTCCCTACATGGACCCTGGTCAACAGTAGTGCACTGTAAAGCCCTACAATGGACCCTGGTCAACAGTAGTGCACTGTAAAGCCCTACAATGGACCCTGGTCAACAGTAGTGCACTGTAAAGCCCTACAATGGACCCTGGTCAACAGTAGTGCACTGTAAAGCCCTACAATGGACCCTGGTCAACAGTAGTGCACTGTAAAGCCCTACAATGGACCCTGGTCAACAGTAGTGCACTGTAAAGCCCTACAATGGACCCTGGTCAACAGTAGTGCACTGTAAAGGGACCCTCAACAGTAGTGCACTGTAAAGCCCTACAATGGACCCTGGTCAACAGTAGTGCACTGTAAAGCCCTACAACTACAATTCCCTCAACTTCCACTCACCTGGACCCTGGTCAACAGTAGTGCACTGTAAAGCCCTGGACTGGTCAACTTCACCTATTCCCTACATGGACCCTGGTCAACAGTAGTGCACTGTAAAGCCCTACCGCTCCCTATTCCCTACATGGACCCTGGTCAACAGTAGTGCACTGTAAAGGGAATAGGCTGCCATTTGGGAGACAGCCGCCGTTGCTGTTTGTTTGAGTTACCCAGCAGCCAGTCACCCACCCTGGTAGATCAAAGCTACTAGAGCTCTGCTCGGGCCCTGTCACATTAGACCTGCCTGCAGTATCCTCAGTGACGGCAGGAGATACACGTACGTTTGTCCCAGAGCTCAATCCCACTCACTCACTCACTCACTCACTCACTCACTCCTCCACCTACAGCCTCTCGCGCCTGGCCCCTACAGCCTCTGGCCCCTACAGCCTCTGGCCCCTACAGCCTCTGGCCCCTACAGCCTCTGGCCCCTACAGCCTCTGGCCCCTACAGCCTCTGGCCCCTACAGCCTCTGGCCCCTACAGCCTCTGGCCCCTACAGCCTCTGGCCCCTACAGCCTCTGGCCCCTACAGCCTCTGGCCCCTTTGCCGCACAAACAGTGAGAGAAAGAGCGAGGAGACATACACAGGCCCAGTCAGCAGCCACAGAAAGCAGGATAATCCCCCTGCCTCACACACAACAATCTGTACTTCCGGGACAGTAGAGTCAGCAACAATACGCTGCCTGCCAGTCTGCCCTCAGGCCCTGTAACACAAAAGGCACCCACCAAACCAGTGCCCCGTCTTGTTTTTCCATCCTCAAAAGTCCCCACAAGGACAGTAAAACAAGATCACACCCACAAGGACAAGGGCTATTTTAAGCTTAAGGGTTAGCCGTTAGGGAAAATAGGATTTTGAATGGAAATCAATTCTAGATCCCCACAAGGTCCCATGCTGTGTGTGTGTGTGTGTGTGTGTGTGTGTGTGTGTGTGTGTGTGTGTGTGTGTGTGTGTGTGTGTGTGTGTGTGTGTGTGTGTGTGTGTGTGTGTGTTACAGTGGTAAAACAACACCCTCTGACCTGGGGAGAAATCATTAGTCGAAAAACATTTCACAACTGAAACCATTTAATCCAACTGGAAAACATTTTGCAACGAAAACCAGTTTCTATTGGACAAATTCAGGTAGGCCCCTCCCCGTTGTGTTCCATTTGCTTCTGTTTGGTTCCCTGCTACGTCAGAGTGGTGAACTGGCTGTTTCGGTCTCTGTCGCTAGAGTAGCCTAGTGGTTAGAGCGTTGGACTAGTAACTGGAAGGTTGCGAGTTCAAACCCCCGAGCTGACAAGGTACAAATCTGTCGTTCTGCCCCTGAACAGGCAGTTAACCCACTGTTCCCAGGCCGTCATTGAAAATAAGAACATGTTCTTAACTGACTTGCCTGGTTAAATAAAGGTAAAAAAAAAAAAAGGCTCACACACACACACACACACACCCTGTGTGTATCATTATACAATTTTGAGAAGCACACAAGTTGTGTTGACCTTCTAAATGTAATGAACACCAGTCTGTAACCATGGCCTCCTTTATTATGGACATACCAATAAATCAATGAATTAGCTCAGGTAGGATAGTCCCATACTAAGCAGCCTAATGTCTTCAGCTCATAACAAGGCTCAGCTAGCGGGCCAACAAGGCTCAGCTAGCGGGCCAACAAGGCTCAGCTAGCGGGCCAACAAGGCTCAGCTAGCGGGCCAACAAGGCTCAGCTAGCGGGCCAACAAGGCTCAGCTAGCGGGCCAACAAGGCTCAGCTAGCGGGCCAACAAGGCTCAGCTAGCGGGCCAACAAGGCTCAGCTAGCGGGCCAACAAGGCTCAGCTAGCGGGCCAACAAGGCTAAGCTAGCGGGCCAACAAGGCTCAGCTAGTGGGCCAACAAGGCTAAGCTAGCGGGCCAACAAGGCTCAGCTAGCGGTCCAACAAGGCTAAGCTAGTGGGCCAACAAGGCTCAGCTAGCGGGCCAACAAGGCTCAGCTAGCGGGCCAACAAGGCTCAGCTAGCGGGCCAACAAGGCTCAGCTAGCGGGCCAACAAGGCTAAGCTAGCCAACAAGGCTCAGTTAGCGGGCCAACAAGGCTCAGCTAGCGGGCCAACAAGGCTCAGCTAGTGGGCCAACAAGGCTCAGCTAGTGGGCCAACAAGGCTCAGCTAGTGGGCCAACAAGGCTCAGCTAGCGGGCCAACAAGGCTCAGCTAGCGGGCCAACAAGGCTCAGCTAGCGGGCCAAGGGACAACAAGGCTCTGCTAGCGGACCAAGGGACAACAAGGCTCAGCTAGCGGGCCAAGAGACAACAAGGCTCAGCTAGCGGGCCAAGAGACAACAAGGCTCAGCTCGCGGGCCAAGGGACAACAAGACTCAGCTAGCGGGCCAAGGGACAACAAGGCTCAGCTAGCGGACCAAGAGACAACAAGGCTCAGCTAGCGGGCCAAGAGACATGTGCACCAACTGGAAATGATCTAGGTTGAATGACAGAATGATCTAGATGTAGAGACAGGAGAAATGATCTACTTAACAAAACCTGGTGGATATTCTAAGCAACACCAGGGCCCGGTTGGCTGGGTGGATATATTTAGAAATGGGTAGATGTCGCTCTTGCATCAGCAGCTTTTAAGCAACTGAAGGAGCAGTTAGAAAACCAGCCAGCCAACCAGCCAGCAGAATGTCATGAAATCAGTCAATACACTATCACAAATGAGGAAACTCCAAGCAGTTCCCAGCAGTCAAGACGACTGTAGTCAGAGATTTGGCAACAACCAGCATGGTAGACTGCCTGTAATGTTGCATAAGAAGTCTAGAATGAAAGAGGTTCTGAGAATCCACAGCAGATTACAACAAGTGAACATTCTAACTAATTGTCTAACTCATTTCATGAGAATTCACACACACACACACACACACACACACACACACACACACACACACACACACACACACACACACACACACACACACACACATTTGTCCAGACCAGACCAAAGCCACAGGTTTGTAACAGTCAGAGAGGCCGTGTTATCTAGCCCAGTGTGAGACAGAGAGAAGAGCCTGTTTCCACTCACTGAGCACTGTGCTGTTCTCACTGCCAGTGGGTCTTCCATTCATGACAGGAAGAACAGCCATGCTGCTATGGTTCTCTATGTAAAGCATTTTTCTGGGTACAATAGTTTACATTTTTACTTTAGATTCATTTGTGCAATGTGGTTTCGAAAACAAAATACATAATATATTTCTGTCTCAGATGGGTGGCTAACACCTCAGTGGAAGGAAGGGGGGGGGGGGGAGGGGAGAGGAAGGGAAGAGAGGGAGGATGAAGAGGAAGGGAGGAGGAAAATAAGAGGAAGGAGAGGAAGGCAGCAGTTGTAGAGTACTATAGGGTTGTCTCAGAGAACCTGGTGACAGAGGATTAGTGGCTAGCTTTCCTCAGAGAACCACACGAAGCTAGCTATACACACACACTGACTGGCTTTATATATACACACACACACATACACACAGCTTTAATCCCCAGGAGATGTGTGTTAGGCATGTCATTATACACACAGCTTTAATCCCCAGGAGATGTGTAATAATATATGCCATTTACACACAGCTTTAATCCCCAGGAGATGTGTGTTAGGCATGTCATTATTATATATATAGCTTTAATCCCCAGGATATATATATATGTCATATATTATTATATATATTATACATTATATATATATAGGATATATATATATATATATATATATATATATATATATATATATATATATATATACACACAGCTTTAATCCCCAGGAGATGTGTTAGGCATGGATTTATACACACAGCTTTAATCCCCAGGAGATGTGTGTTAGGCATGGATTTATACACACAGCTTTAATCCCCAGGAGATGTGTGTTAGGCATGGATTTATACACACAGCTTTAATCCCCAGGAGATGTGTGTTAGGCATGGATTTATACACACAGCTTTAATCCCCAGGAGATGTGTTAGGCATGTAGAATGGTTTCTTTTAGAGCTGTTGCTCTGCTTATAAAAGGCGAATACACACGACTCAAGTAAGTTTTTCCCTGCCGTTTTAAAAACCTTGTGAACCTTGGAGTGGAAGCGGTGAGCCAAGAGGACTGTGTGTGTGTGTGTGTGTGTTGCTATAGCTGGGTAATTGGGTCAACGTGAGTATGTGTGTCATGGGAGGAGGACTGTGGTGGAGTGATCCGAGCTACAGCAGGAAGCATGTGTGGTGGTGGAATGACGTTCTCTCCCCTCTATCTTTCCCTTCCTCCCCCATCCCCCTCAGCCCCCCCACATTTTTCCCTTCCTCCCCCCTGTCTCAGCCCCCATCTTCCCCAGTCTCAGCCCCCTCCCCCGTCTCAGCCCCCCTCCTCTCTCCTTATAACATTCCAGGAAATGTACACCTGCACATCAAGAGCAGCGACCATCTGCAAACCTACCAGTCTGCTGTTTCTTCATATTGACACACAGGCCTGGAGGGTGTTTAGGAGATATACGTCTCATTCACACCGACGTCTTTTCAGGGTTTTAGATGAAAACCACTTGTTTGGAAAATGACTAACTTACTTGGTTAATAAAAAAAATAAAAAAAAACACCCCTTAAACCACTTGTTGCTCACATGTAAAGACCGGCATGTTATTGTCTTCATTTGATCTAACTTCCTAGAACAAAACTGGGTTCAATAAAACGTTTTATATTCCGATAAACAAACCCTCAGTATGTATGTCAAGGCCATTTTGCATTAAGAAATCTTCAGGGTTGGATTACATCTTGTAAAATAGGAGGTCAAGTTGCCTCACTGAGCAGATGTCATATCACTCAGCTAATGCTAGTCAACACAGCCATGACCCTTGACCTGCTTCACTGAAGGGCACACTTAAGCTAAGCTAACTGCTAAGCTAGCTCACTCTGGTCCCGGTCGAGTCCCTGCCATGCTCACTGTGCCAAGCCGAAAAAGGGATGCTATTGCTAATGCTAACGGACGCAAATGCAATGCTTTTGCCGAACCCAATGCGTCTAGTAAGCCCAAGGGCACGCTAAGCTAAATGCTAAACTAACACTGGTTGTAACAGCTCAGCCACGTTCCCTGCTTAACCTCAAGGCATGATTATGCTACGTTAGCAGCTTGAGAGCAGCTCTAGGCTTGGAGAAAGGCTCCCACGATAGGCAGGACAAAGGAATGATTGACTGACTGGGAGGGAAATGCACAGGATGCTTGATTCCTGCCTGCACGTGAATTCCAGACATTCTTGGTGGTGGGCCACTGGGTGTTTGACTGCTGCAGGTCCCACAGAAGCAGGCTGAGGAGGCTCTGAGAAACTCTGCACACAACAGGCTCTCACACAAACCCCTCAACATACAGAACCACCCAATCCTCTAGCAGAGTTCAGAATATTTCTAAGGGTGGGGGGATGGGACAAATTCAGAAAACTTCAATAGAGCCTAAAGGAAGTTTGAGAAACAGACAATGTAATCTCCATAAGAACCCAATCACCTAAACCCAATCAGAGACAAATGGTGGCCATATTAATCAGGGCCATCTCTGGTCATATTAAGCCAATCAGGGCCCATCTCTGGTCATATTAAGCCAATCAGGGCCCATCTCTGGTCATATTAAGCCAATCAGGGCCCATCTCTGGTCATATTAAGCCAATCAGGGCCCATCTCTGGTCATACTAAGCCAATCAGGGCCCATCTCTGGTCATACTAATCAGGGCCCATCTCTGGTCATACTAAGCCAATCTGGGCCCATCTCTGGTCATACTAAGCCAATCAGGGCCCATCTCTGGTCATACTAAGCCAATCAGGGCCCATCTCTGGTCATACTAAGTACAACACAGGGCCCACATGGAATCAGTAACTAAGCCAATCAGTCTCTGGTCTGAAGATATATAAGATATATTATTATAAACTGGATGCTGATTGGCTAACAGCCGTGTTATATCAGACCGTATACCACAGGTATGACAAAACATACATTTTTACTGCCCTAATTACATTAGTAACCAGGTTCTAACAGCAATAAGGCACCTCGGGGTTTGTGGTATATGACCGATATACCACGGCCGAGGGCTGTATCCAGGCATTACGTCGTGCCATACACCACACCCCCTCGGGCCATATTGCTCAAATATAGCATCTATATAGACACTATAGAATATCTATACATTGAGACGTGTGCAAGTTCTTGCCAGTGTCCCGACAGAGACCAAGGTTAGTTGCTGCAAATGGGCTGGTTCTTTATTTAGACAGAGTGAGCTGTACAAATAGCATGCAGAGAGGCAGGGCCAGCCAGCTACCCCAACAGCAGGGCAGCTTGGGCAGGCAGGGGCACGTGAGTCAAGTGGTTGTCCCCCCCGTCCACTCAGGCTGTGTGTGTGTCCAGGCTCTCTGGATGGTACATGGAATGCGACACCAAATGGCCGTGATCCTCTGGAGAGAGAAGCATGTACACACACACACACACACACACACACAAGCTTCTGCAGTCCACGGAAATACAAAAAGAGTTGACATCAGCAGAGGGTCTTTTCAATAGGCCGGTCCCTTGCCTCCACCTCATCAAAACAAAACCTGCTTAGAAAGGGAAAACACACAGCAGAACAGAGCTGCTATAGGGGCGAGGAGAGGCAGGAAGAGGACGGAATGTGGAGGGGGTGTCTGGCTAGAGACTGAAGATCGTGAGAAAATCTCTCCAACTTCAAACAGGCACCTGTAGCACACACACACACACACACACACACACACACACACACACACACACACACACACACACACACACGGAAATGCCAGTTTCCTGCTGTGTCCCCAGCACGATTGCTATTCAAAGAAGAGAGTGTTCTCTAGCGATGCGTCATTGGAGAGTAGCGAGTCAACACTTGATCTGCGATATGAGCCACTAAAACCAGCTGCTTTTGGGCTGAGTTGTGTGTGAAGCTGTGGCCTCGCTGTAAAAGACTCTGGCACGGGGCTGTGCAGTGTGTGAGAAAGTGTGAGGCCTAGCTAACTGTAAAAGTCCCGAGTGAATCCTGTGCTGTGCCAGAGAGAGGGCCGAGTCCCACACCAGACAGGCCCCGGTGATGACTAATCTAAGACACCTGTAGCTGCATGGTGACTACTCCACTCCTCAGCTCTCTCCTCACCCCCTTTCTTCATTCGTCTGTGACTCCTGCTCTCCCCTCAGAGTCCTGTCTGAAGAGCAGTGTACGACTGGGGAAAGAGACACCTCAACCTACATTCTCCCAGAGCCAGACATATCAGCCTCATCTCCACATCTCTGAAGTTTGAACGCCTGACTGGTGCACAATATATACCACACAGCCTGGTCAGCACCACACAGCCTGGTCAGCACCCACACAGCCTGGTCAACACCCACACAGCCTGGTCAGCACCCACACAGCCTGGTCAGCACCACACAGCCTGGTCAGCACCACACACACAGCCTGGTCAGCACCACACAGCCTGGTCAGCACCACAGCCTGGTCACACCACACAGCCTGGTCAGCACCACACAGCCTGGTCAACACCACACAGCCCGGTCAGCACCACACAGCCTGGTCAACACCACACAGCCTGGTCAACACCACACAGCCTGGTCAACACCACAGCCTGGTCAGCACCACACAGCCTGGTCAGCACCACACAGCCTGGTCAGCACCACACAGCCTGGTCAACACCACACAGCCTGGTCAGCACCCTGGTCACACAGCCTGGTCAGCACCACACAGCCTGGTCAACACCACACAGCCTGGTCAGCACCACACAGCCTGGTCAACACCACACAGCCTGGTCAACACCACAGCCTGGTCCACAGCCTGGTCAGCACCACACAGCCTGGTCAACACCACACAGCCTGGTCAACACCACACAGCCTGGCAGCACCACACAGCCTGGTCAGCACCACACAGCCTGGTCAACACCACACAGCCTGGTCAGCACCACACAGCCTGGTCAGCACCACACAGCCTGGTCAGCACCCACACAGCCTGGTCAGCCTGGTCAGCACCACACAGCCTGGTCAACACCACACAGCCTGGTCAACACCACACAGCCTGGTCAGCACCCACACAGCCTGGTCAGCACCACACAGCCTGGTCAACACCACACAGCCTGGTCAGCACCCACACAGCCTGGTCAGCACCACACAGCCTGGTCAGCACCACACAGCCTGGTCAACACCCTGGTCAACACACAGCCTGGTCAACACCACACAGCCTGGTCAACACCACACAGCCTGGTCAACACCACACAGCCTGGTCAGCACCACACAGCCTGGTCAACACCACACAGCCTGGCCAACACCACACAGCCCTGGTCAGCACCACAGCAGGTCAGCTGGTCAGCACCACACAGCCTGGACAGCCTGGTCAACACCACACAGCCTGGTCAACACCACACAGCCTGGACCACACAGCCTGGTCAGCCTGGACAACACCACACAGCCTGGTCAGCACCACACAGCCTGGTCAGCACCACACAGCCTGGTCAACACCACACAGCCTGGGACAGCACCACACAGCCTGGACAGCCTGGTCAACACCACACAGCCTGGTCAACCACCAGCCTGGTCAACACCACAGCCTGACAGCCTGGTCAACACCACACAGCCTGGTCACACCACACAGCCTGGTCAGCACCAGGCAGCCTGGTCAGCACCACACAGCCTGGTCAGCACCACACAGCCTGGTCAACACCACACAGCCTGGTCACACCACACAGCCTGTCAGCACACACCTGGACAGCACCACACAGCCTGGTCAACACCACACAGCCTGGTCAACACCACACAGCCTGGTCAACACCACACAGCCTGGTCAACACCACACAGCCTGGACAGCCTGGACAACACCACACAGCCTGGACACCACACCACACAGCCTGGACAACACCACACAGCCTGGTCAACACCACACAGCCTGGTCAGCACCACACAGCCTGGACAGCACCACACAGCCTGGACAACACCACACAGCCTGGTCAACACCACACAGCCTGGACAACACAGCCCGGTCAACACACAGCCTGGTCAACACCACACACCCTGGACAACACCACACAGCCTGGACAGCCTGGTCAACACCACACAGCCTGGACAACACCACACAGCCTGGACAACACCACACAGCCTGGACAACACCACACACAGCCTGGACAACACCACACAGCCTGGTCAGCACCACACAGCCTGGTCAGCACCACACAGCCTGGTCAACACCACACAGCCTGGTCAACAGTCTAAACTCTTGTCCTCGGCACCGGGGCAGGATGTGGATGCGTCCCACCCCTCAACGGAAATATTGGTTCCCAGGGTCCTTATCTCAGCGGAAAACATTTCCCTGGGAAGGGAAACGGAGGCGCGACTTCAGGAACTACCATACCTCCTTGTTAACTTCCCTGCGGTGTAGTGTGGTGATAGGCTGATAGCGTCACCCGAGGGATTAGCCCAGTTGGTTTCTGGGCAATAAAGCCAGAACGCTAGGCAGGTATCACATGGTTATTACAGACAGTAATGACTGTTAGTTTAACTAGCCTCTTACCTTGTGTGAGTAGTGAGGATCCATGATCCGGCCAGTCCAAAGTCTCCTATCTTCAGCACCAGGTCCTCTGTGTTGACGAACAAGTTGGCAGGCTTCAGGTCTCTGTGCAGTACGTTGGCAGAGTGGATGTACTTGAGGCCTCTCAGCAGCTGGTACATGAAGAGTCTGGCGTGATCCTCAGAGAGGAGACCCCTCTCCAGGAGCTGACACAGGTCTGTCTCCATGTACTCCTGGACGATGTACACAGAGTTCACCTCTGTCAGAGAGACTATGTCCTCTGTTAGGTGACGACCGCTGGGCCCAAGGGTCTCAAATACCTGGCAGAGGGAAGGTGTGTTAACATCAACTCATACGAGCAGATACACCTGCATGTTGTCTGTGTGTTCCTGACTGTGTGCAGTGTAACTTACAAGCTGCCTGTTTAACACTAACTAGTGGGCCGTAGTCCAGCAATTGGAAGTGACTTGTATTGTTCTGCTCAGGCCAAGTCGTGTGACTGCAGAGTTTGATGTTGCAGTGTGACTGACCCGTTCCACTGTCTGCAAGGGGAGTCTCCCCCGCCCCTACTGTCTGCAGTGTTAGGAGCTGACCCCGTTCCACTGTCTGCAGTGTTAGGAGCTGACCCATTCTACTGTCTGCAGTGTTAGGAGCTGACCCCGTTCCACTGTCTGCAGTGTTAGGAGCTGACCCGTTCCACTGTCTGCAGTGTTAGGAGCTGACCCATTCCACTGTCTGCAGTGTTAGGAGCTGACCCATTCCACTGTCTGCAGTGTTAGAGCTGACCCATTCCACTGTCTGCAGTGTTAGAGCTGCCTGTCTACAGTGTTAGAGCTGACCCGTTCCACTGTCTGCAGTGTTAGAGCCACTGTCTGCAGTGTTAGGAGCTGACCCGTTCCCACCACAGTGTTAGGAGCTGACCCATTCCACTGTCTGCAGTGTTAGAGCTGACCCATTCCACTGTCTGCAGTGTTAGGAGCTGACCCGATCCACTGTCTACAGTGTTAGGAGCTGACCCATTCCACTTCCACTGTCTGCCCAGTGTTAGAGCTGACCCTTTCCACTGTCTGCAGTGTTAGAAGCTGACCCGTCCACTGTCTACAGTGTTAGAGCTGACCCGTTCCACTGTCTACAGTGTTAGGAGCTGACCCGTCTGTCTACAGTGTTAGGAGCTGACCCATTCCACTGTCTGCAGTGTTAGGAGCACCCATTCCACTGTCTGCAGTGTTAGGAGC